>NW_016157430.1:299421-305756 GCF_001687245.7 Rhagoletis zephyria | reverse complement strand
CATTTCGTGCTACCATACCCAATATCTAAAATCCTTCAAATTTTCTTATTAATGTTTTGTCGATTTAAAAAAAATTTTGTTCTTAAGCATAGCATAATAAGAAATAAACAAGAAATAAGTGTGAAATTCCACAACATTTCCTTGAAACATTTTGCAACATGAAGCTAGCAACACAATTTTCATGACATTTTTAAATACACATGTATATTTTAAATTGTGTGAAAGCTGACAGTTTATAGAATTCAGTAGCGACGAAAACAAAGGGGGGTTAAGTGGTTAAACCTTACCCAAGCCGATCATAAAACTTCAAACATCAAACATCGTAGTTGACCAAAAAAGAATATTAGACTTCATTTACTCAACTTCTCAGAATGTAGAAAAGCTAAGAAATATATAATAAGATAGGATATGTTAAAACAGCCTCCAAAAAATTTACTAAAGACGACCCTGGACTACACAAATCAGTTTTATTGAAAATTTGTTTTTATCTATTTATTTTATCCTTCAATTTTGGGTGTGTCAAAATTGTATGTGAAAACAATATGTGTTGCTAGAAAAATTTTACGGCCCATGAGTTCCAAAGTAAATTCCATTGCTGTTAAATGGACAAAGACAATATGTATTAAATAACACATCGAAATGTGTAATTTCAGTAATTTGTGTAAATGTGTAATTTCAGAATTACATCAGAATCACGTATCCGATATAGAAAACTACATTGTGAATTAATGAGATGACATGAGGACACTAACATAATTTTAAAATATGTTCACTAAAATTGTATTAATATTAAAATAATGATTTGGCAAGTTGTTATCGAATTTAATGTAAAATTTAAACGTTTTCAAAATAAGATATTTATTAGTTTTAAAAGGTATATATTAATACAACTATTTACTTTATAATCCCAAATTTAGAATATAAAATGTCCCACACCAAATAACTTACAATTGGGTAATGCCGCTTCGAAATTTTCACAATTGAGCAATTGTCAAAAATCTGCTTTTTAATCAAAAAGTTGTTTATTGAAACTACCTTCTTTTTTGTATCATGCTAGCTCTTACTGCCAATATAGGAGTATTACATATATGCAGGGAATGGATTTTTAGGACCTAAAAACCTATAAAAAAGGCAAAATAAAATAACGAAATAGGCTGGGAAAGGCAAAATAAAATAGCGAAAAAGGCAGGAAAAGGCACTAGGTGTTGCAAAAAAGGCAAAACAAAATAGCAAAAAAGGCAGGAAAAGGCAAAAAAGCAAAATAAGGCACCTAAAAGACAGAAAATACGAAGAACAATCAAAAAATACATTTATATTACAAGTAAAAAGAGAAAAACTATGAACTAGTTTCATTATATGAAAAATTTGTACTTTGAATCTTTGACTATTTTATCCTTTCGGGTTTCTAACTCATAAAACTTTAATCTGTATAGTTGTAGTAACATTGAACCGCAAGATGCATTTTGAAGTTTTCTGGCAGCATTTTCATTCGATTTTCGCGAAGAAAAGCCTTGAATGTACTAAATGTGCGCTCAACGTAAGTTGATACAAGTGGAGCCCAATTTAAATATGGAACGTTTGAAACGTTCATATTATCAGGAAGAAGGGCGTTTTCCTCGCCCTTTATAATTCTATCAACACCCCTTATTGTCTCCAAGCCTTCGTTAGCTGAGAAAACGGCTTTGAATTTTTCCAACACCAATTTGGCAAGAGGTCTCTGCGCTTCTATAAGCCGCATGGGCAATGTGTATATTTTTTAATCTTAAAAAAAAATGTAAATGCTATAATCACTTTTTTAAAGGTAGAAAAGGCAAAAAAAGGCAAATATCTTAAAAAAGGCAAAAAAAAGGCAAATATCTTAAAAAAGGCAAAAAAAGGCAACATCAAATGTGTATATATGGAATCAGGGAAAGCTAAATCGTGGACATTCTTAATCGAATATACTCATTGGCCCGTAGTCATAGTCAAAATAAAGTCGACTTTAAAGTTAGTTGCAGCTTTTTGACATAATTTTCAATGGGATATCTGTCAAAAAAGCTGCAACTAACTTTAAAGTCGACTTTATTTTGACTATAACTACGGGCTTATCTCTTTAGCAGAGAAAAAGGCAATTTCCATAAAATCCGTTCCCTGCATATATGTGTCCCATGTGTAAACGAAAATAGAGTGTGGGTCGTTCATGTAACAGAGTGCGTAAACTTATAAGATTATCTGCTTGATAAAGTTATCGGTTTAGATGAATACCACTAATAAATGAAATCTCGATCGGCGATCACTGAAACGTAGCTAGCCACTGTATACGCCATGAACCAAAAATACAAGATCACGCCTTCTTCTTAGTAGCCCGTTATAATCTCATTTAGGAAAAAAGTTGGGCGACTTTGACATTAGCCGTTTGTTTACATTTGTTCATTGCTTACAATTTGGAGGTGGCTTTTTACTGGAATTTTCTTCATTTTCGCTTCTGACAACATGTGTACACATAAGGTAAAGAATAATTTGACACAACGACATGATTTATAAAAGAGTTTGTAGAATAAAAATGGTTATTCATGCGTTCAACAATTACGCGGTTTTTTTTTTTTTCTCTTCGTTGTTTACTTCTTACAACAAAGATGGCGTCGAGATTTCGACAGCTAGAAAATAACTTTTTTCTTTCTCTCGGGAAGGCGTGATCTTGTGTCTTTCGTTCATGGTATACGCGAAAAAGCAATGTTGCCACTTTTTCGAATTAAACCATGTTCTAATCGTGGAAATTTTGGAAGATCACAGGGTTCCTTTTAGCATTTAAATTCTTAATGCAAAAATGGAGTTGCATTTAATGCATTTAGGTGACGAATTTTGTATGGATAAATGTACTTTTAGAGTAGCATTTAGAGCTAAATGCGCTAAATATTAAATACATTTATAGCAATCGTAAATGTGATAAGCAACTTTACAAAAATTTTAACAAAGTCATGGCACAGTGACAATCATAAGCAACAACAAAATATGCGGCAGCAATTTCAATCATGCCAGAAGAAATCGACCGTCGTGCAAGAAACATTGATGTTTATTACAATAAAATTATGTATGCATATAAAGTCCATAAAACACAGCAATAAAAAATTTGGTGCCTTTTCAAATTCAAAACTTGGCAATACTGCCTTTTGTTCGATGCTTCCCAAGAACGATAGAATACAAGATTGCGCACTCCCGCAGAATGACATTTGTGGCAACGGGTAAACAAAGAATATGGCGAAGAACAATGAGTTGACAGTTGTGAATTTGCAGTGAGAAAACGTGTTTTCTTCTCGATTCACCAATTTCTCAAGCCATCTTTGAATATAGCAAATTAAGCACTACGTTAACAAAAAATATACAACCACTCTTGAAATGTGTTCAAAAGAATAGGTCTTATTAATTAACTACTTAGAATTTTTATGTTTGTATTTCAGGTGCCGAAAAAGTGATAATATCTTGTCGCAGCGCATGTTTTCCTGCAGAAAGTGGTCGATGCTTGCTTACCTCCGATTTTAATTTGTAATTTGTGGTATTTCAACGTTTTCAACTTAACATGTCGTGTTTAAAAGTGGTCCGTAAAGTGCTTCATGCATATTACGCTGGTGTCTAAATTGTATGGCTTCTCTTGCCGGCAGAACTCTACCCACTTTCTGGCCAAGGCGTCGTCGCGGGGAAACAAAAAAAACTGCATTTGGGGGCTTTACCCCTACGGCTGCTGCAATTCAACACACGACACGACATTTTTTTTTAGTTTTTATTACAAATAAAACGTTTTTTACTTCAGAACGCACGAATTACTTCGATTGTTCACTTGAAAGTACACAATACGTTTGCACTTGTTTCTAAACAAAAAGTTTGTTTACGTATTGCCATAAATGTCAAAGTCGGCAAAACCAAAGTAGCGGTTTCGGGAATGCGCCACCTTCAGTTCATTTCACCATGAATTACGGGCGATATAAAGAGATAGTTAAGAAACGCACACTAGCAGAAAATAGCAAGTAACTAGCTGATCGATGTATTTGACATTTGAAAATATTTGACGTAATTTTTTTTAATCGCGTTTTATATATAGGCCCTGCGCCAATTGATAGAAAATAGAAAATTTTGACGGATCAAAGTAAAAATTTGACACTTCTCGTGGGGAATACGAACGTCAAAATTTTACCTAGCTCATGGGGCTAGGTAAAATTTTGACAGCTTATAACCATGTATACACATAATATTGCTTGGCGCTAATAAGGAGTAAACATGAAAATGAAAGCTGAAACAGCATAAAAAAAGCGTACGTTACTTGCAAATTATAAAATAAATATAAATTTTAAGAATTTCAGCAACACACAAAAATAAAGCTTTCGCACGAGCATTTTTTTGGTTTTTCAACTGTCAAAATTTTACTCTGCATTTGGCACAGCAAAATTCAATTTATTTGTACACCATAGCAAATTTTTCCACCCCGTCTCACCACGGAGAAAAAAGTTACCGATTGGCACAGGCCCATAAAAAGTATTCACAAATACATTTTGCAATTTCATCAATATTTAATGGTTCGCTCATTTTTATTTAAGAAATACCAAAAATTTGGAGAAAGAAACAAATAAAGCAACCTAACCTCGCTTGTTTACCCTTCAACAGCTGTTTATTCATTTTGTCAGCTGCTATATTCTGCTAGTAAAAATTTTACTTGCAGAAATTAGCAGGAGGCAAAAAAAAAGATGAGTGTAAGAACGAAAGCAGCTAGGTTTTTGGGTTAAGAAACACTTTCCAGCAAAAACTATGTAGTGATAATTATCTGTAAAGAAACGAAGCTTATATCATGAAGAATACAGAACAACGTATGTATACACATAAATTAAAGAAAACCAAAGCGAGAGAAAAATTAGTGGTTATTGCTAAAAGGTATAATAAATACGTGGATTTCAGTACCAGAAGAACTGAAATCAGCAAAGGCAAATATTTTCTCTATAATTGCTGCATTCTATTAATTGCTAACTCGATAGCCTTCTTCTGCATCAAATCAACTGTCCAAAATTTCCAGCAGTGAAAAGTTACGAATTGGCACAGCAGAAATGTAAAATTTTCTCACCATAGTAAGAAGTATTTTCACCACGGAACTTTTCTACTGATTGGCACAGGCCCTTAGTAGAAGTCTGAAGTGCGACTATGAATAGAGGTAAATTTTAAGTTGGTACTTAAATTTAAGTTGTAACTTTGTTAGTTTCGACTTAGTTGCTGGACTATGAATACGAGCCATAATGTTTATAACTTTAAAGTTAAAATCGGCAAAACAGACAGTTTCAATACAACTTCAGTAAACTGAAATTTTTTGCAACGGTGAGACTTCGTATTTTCATATTGTCGAATTACCTGCGCTTGCACAGATTTATTTTGGGTTTTTTTGTTTTTCTGCAGCAAACAAACCCCAAAGCAAAGCATCAGTCTATTTTATTTCTAAACTAGAATTGATGGAAATTCCTTATATATCCCAATTTGGCATTTTATCGTGCCTGCATTTAACTGATCTTGCAACAGGGTAAAAGTCAAGAATGATGGAATACGAGATTGCGCCAATCGAGCTGGGAGCAACCGGGCGTGACGTCAACAAATACCAGAATGAGAGAGCAAGACGAACTCGACAAAAAAAAAGGAAGCATCCATGGTGAAATGAACTGAAGGTGGCGCATTCCCGAAACCGCTACTTTGGTTTTGCCGACTTTGACATTTATGGCAATACGTAAACAAACTTTTTGTTTAGAAACAAGTGCAAACGAATTGTGTACTTTCAAGTGAAAAATCGAAGTGATTCGTGCGTTTTGAAGTAAAAAACGTTTTATTTGTAATAAAAACTTAAAAAAAATGTCGTGTCGTGTGTTGAATTGCAGCAGCCGTAGGGGTAAAGCCCCCAAATGCAGTTTTTTTTGTTTCCCCGCGACGACGCCTTGGCCAGAAAGTGGGTAGAGTTCTGCCGGCAAGAGAAGCCATACAATTTAGACACCAGCGTAATATGCATGAAGCACTTTACGGACCACTTTTAAACACGACATGTTAAGTTGAAAACGTTGAAATACCACAAATTACAAATTAAAATCGGAGGTAAGCAAGCATCGACCACTTTCTGCAGGAAAACATGCGCTGCGACAAGATATTATCACTTTTTCGGCACCTGCAATACAAACACAAAAATTCTAAATAGTTAATTAATAAGACCTATTCTTTTGAACACATTTCAAGAGTGGTTGTATATTTTTTGTTAACGTAGTGCTTAATTTGCTATATTCAAAGATGGCTTGAGAAATTGGTGAATCGAGAAGAAAACACGTTTTCTCACTGCAAAT
>NW_016157430.1:294533-295673 GCF_001687245.7 Rhagoletis zephyria | reverse complement strand
CATTTTTGTAGTCTTGTTATCGCCGTTCATAATGCTGCTTAGTATTTTGGAATAAACGTCTTGATGCATGTACATAATACCCTAAAACGACGTATGTTTTTATTGGAAACAATTGTACACGGTTTTAAACATTTTTGTGAACACACTTACCAGATGGTTTTGACGTATTTTTATTTCTAATATTACTGCTAAAAGGTCTAATAAATGCATGGATTTCAGTTCCAGAAGAATTGAAATCATCAAAGGCAAATATTTTCTATATAATTGCTGCATTTTATAAATTGCAAACTCGATAGTCTTCTTGTGCATCAAAGCAACTGTCAAAAATTTCCAGCAGTAAAAAGTTACGAATTGGCACAGCAGAAATGTAAAATTTTCTCACCATAGTAAAAAGTTTTTCCACCATAGATCTTTCTATCAATTGGCACAGGCCCTTATTTGCAACAGCTGACGAGCGACGCACGCGAAAAGTTGAGAGTTGACCATCTTTTTGCTTTGTGTTGGCGTGAGCGTTGTCGAATTTTGGCTATGTGGACGTTTGCATTAGAACTCATGTATTCATAATCAGCTGTTGAATCGACGCCAACGCCAACGCATCGCCAAAGTTCTATGTGGACGGGCCTTAAGACGTAATTGTTAGGTTCAACAGTTGCCAGCAGTTTCGTAGCAGATGAGCTAAACACCTACGTCTTATGAACGTGACCATTTTCTTTTTAATTGTGTGAAATAGCCAGAACAACCGCAGTGATGTGAAGTCGATGTTTATCGAAAGCATGCTGTGAAACATACAAATAGTAGATATCTAAATGTTATGCACAAATTTACTTTAAAAGAATTAGCGTGAAACTGACTTATTATTTGAGAATATATCTAAATTATTCCAATTATAAAATTGTGATGTAGCTTTATTCGAATTGTAATACGCATTTAACTTCATCTTCCGATCAATCGATCTTTGTAAATTTTAATTGGAGATTATTCAATATTATCAAAATCACCCTCTACCAACTTAATTTTTACATATTTCGTCTCTTTTCCCTTAATTTGATAAAATACTTCTTCCTAGTTACGACTTAGTTGCAGCTGCAGCCGAAACTAAATTTTAAGTTGGTACTTAGCCAGAAAAGTCGAAACTAAGGC
>NW_016157430.1:289670-294508 GCF_001687245.7 Rhagoletis zephyria | reverse complement strand
CATCAAAGGCATATATTTTCTATATAATTGCTGCATTTTATAAATTGCAAACTCGATAGTCTTCTTGTGCATCAAAGCAACTGTCAAAAATTTCCAGCAGTAAAAAGTTACGAATTGGCACAGCAGAAATGTAAAATTTTCTCACCATAGTAAAAAGTTTTTCCACCATAGAACTTTTCTATCAATTGGCACAGGCCCTAAGTCCCAACTAAAGCTATTCATAGTTTTCTTTTATTTCCACTCGCTTTTGTTTTCTTTAATTTATGTGTATACGTGCGTTGTTCGTTCTTCTTCTTGATAATGCTTGCTGTCAAATTTTTCACTAGCCCTGCCGTATCAAACATTTTTATTCACCTCATAGCTGTCAAAAATTTACTATCCAGAGAACTTTTCTATCAATTGGCACAGGCCCTTAGAATAGTTTCGACTTAGTTGAGTACTAAATATGACTATGAATATGCGCCTATATATTTTATACAGTGAAAACATGTAATCTCACCTCGAGATCGGTAATTGGTACAAAGATTCATTCTATGGGCCTGTGCCAATAGATTGAAAAGTTCTATGGTGGAAAAACTTTTTACTATGGTGAGAAAATTTTACATTTCTGCTGTGCCAATTCGTAACTTTTTACTGCTGGAAATTTTTGACAGTTGCTTTGATGCACAAGAAGACTATCGAGTTTGCAATTTATAAAATGCAGCAATTATATAGAAAATATTTGCCTTTGATGATTTCAATTCTTCTGGAACTGAAATCCATGCATTTATTAGACCTTTTAGCAGTAATATTAGAAATAAAAACACGTCAAAACCGTCTGGTAAGTGTGTTCACAAAAATGTTTAAAACCGTGTACAATTGTTTCCAATAAAAACATATGTCGTTTTAGGGTATTATGTACATGCAACAAGACGTTTATTCCAAAATACTAAGCAGCATTATGAACGGCGATAACAAGACTACAAAAATGTATCTTAGGTTGTCCTCTGCTTCGTTTCGAAAAATTGTAACTCACATTCCCAAAAAGCACCACGGATGGTCCGTGGAGTACGAAGTCATTTGCTTAATAAAGTCTTCAAATTATTTATATTGTTCTTACTCACTTCCAGCCTTCGTTGCTGTTGGCGTTTTCATATGTAAATCTGAAATTAAATCTTACAAGTTATATAGCTTTTCTTTATTTTTTTTGCCGGCGGGACCATGTTCTTTTATTTCCTCTCGCTTTTGTTTTCTTTAATTTATGTGTATACGTGCGTTGTTCGTTCTTCTTCTTGATAATGGTTGCTGTCAAATTTTTCACTAGCCCTGCCGTATCAAACATTTTTATTCACCTCATAGCTGTCAAAAATTTACTATCCAGAGAACTTTTCTATCAATTGGCACAGGCCCTTTTGTACAAACTATCACGAAAGGAAACAAGACCTAATGTGAAAACAGTTGATTAGAATATCGGTTTTGCTCATGATGCAATAATACAAGGTGGTATCAGTTGTGACAGCTCGATTTGACACTGCCTTAGCTCAGTAGAATAAGAAGAAAAAGGGGAAGAAATGAATCCCATTTGGGGCAAAAATATTAAATTTCATATTTTCTTCTAAACAAAATTTGCTTTTTTTATAGTATATTCGTAATGAAATGAAATGAAATAAGATATAATACCTGTTTGAGATAACAAAATGTTTATACTGAGAAAAAATAAAAAAATTCAAATATTTTATTAGGCAAAGAATTGTTAAAGAAGTAACACTGTTCCGCCTAAGGCAGTCAATATGGCGGAATTAGAGCGAGAAGTTGCCAACCGATAACACCTTGTATTATTGCATCATGGCATGAACGAAAGACACAAGATCACGTAAGAACAAGAGAGTGAAAAAAGTTGATTTTTTTAGCGGGTTCTACGCCATCTTGTTTCACTGGAAAACGAGCGAAAAGTAAACAAAGCAAAGAAAACAACGAAAACCAAAATTAGCCAAAATTATTGTCAGCCACTTTAAACGCACAATTTAGGTAAACTGATGCAACAAAATGCTTTAAAATGTGTTGTCATGTTGAATTAATTTTTCTTTACTTGAATAAAAGTGTAAAATAGTGGTGCTTGTGATGTAAACAAACGCTCAGCTGACGAACCCGCTTTCGGAAACTTTTTTCTCAAAACCAGTTACAAATACAACGTCGCGTTCTTACGTGCTCTTGTGTCTTTCGTTCCTGGCATCATGGGTTTTGCTGATGTTCGAAAAATCCAAATCCGATAGAATTTCGCACCATCAAATGAAAGAATGAAAGGTATCGGTTATCATTTCCGATAAAAATCAATTCCGAGTAAAATTCCGCGACATAGCTGAATACCACATTTTTCGGCATTGTTTACGTTTTACTTGTCTCTCTCAAAATTGCACCAATATGACGCCACGCAAAAAATTACGACCAAAAATCGTCTCTGATGAGCGCAATTTCGTATTCTATCATTCTTGTGTATATTGCAACTTACTAACAAGTTCTTGATCGTGTAACGTACCAGTTATATGATTAAAAATTTTTCGGTCGGGTGGCAACTATCTCGAAATGCGCGAAAACAAGTTCGAAAGCTTTTATTGAAATGTGCGTCCATTCGCCATTTAACCGTTGAACCCGCAGTTGGGTGCTGTTTAAGGTTGTTGAAGTGTACTATTAGTTAAAATAGTGTTCACGTATTATTTCATTGACAAACATTGTAATTGGTAAGTCGAGAATTCATAAGTATTGTTTCGCAAATTAATTTGTGACGCCTCTTTGGTAAAAAAAGAGCAATGCCTCTGAGTAACGGTTCTTCACGTAAATTTTAAGTTGCATTGTACAAAGTAAAGGTCTGATTATGCATACTTCGCATAACTTCGCACAACCTTTTGTACCAGTGCAATAAAAATGCAACTTAAGAAAACGTGAAGCAAAATCTAAACTCAACAGATTTCTAAGTTTTTGAATGATCTGCTTATTTCTGGGTAATGGAATACAAACAAAATATGTGCGAAGTACATACGAAATTGCAGTCTGAGGTTTATGCGAAGTTGTGCGAAGTTATGTGAAGTGTGCATAATCGGACCATTAGGGGACACGTTTATTTAAAAATCTATTGTTTTAGTTTGTTTTAATGCCAAGCTCATCTATGTACTTGAAAGTTGATTGCACAGAATTATCATTGGCGAGTTTTCAACCGAACTTTTGGGGCGCCTCTAAAAAACGGCATTGCCTTTGAGTAACGGTTCTTTACGTAAAATTTTAAGTTGCATTATACGAAGTAAGAGCACACGCTTATTTAATACAATTTTTTATGGTAATTATCTAGTTGGGCTTTCAACCCCCAAAATGTTTTGTTAATAACTTTTGATCGGGTAGAAAAAGTTAATTTCCGCTTTCGGATTCTTGTTATTGGGGACCAAACCCGTCTAATGGAACCCCCTTTCCAAAATTTTGACCAGTTTTGTGGGTTCCAAGCCCACCTAGATAATTACGGATTGTAACCCTCACTTCCTTCTTTCTGTATTGCCATAAAAAGAAGCCGAAGTATTTCTGCGCAGAACTTCTTTCTGAATAGGCGGCCTTCGGCCGCACTTAGGGTTTATAACCCTCACAAAGTAGAATTCTCTTTCTGTGTTGCGAAGAAAAGGCGCTGAACACCTTTTGCAGAGAACACCTTTCTGCGTAGGTTAATAACTTTTGATCGGGTAAAAAAGTTAATTTCCGCTTTCGGATTCTTGTTATTGGGGTCCAGATTCTTGTTATTGGGGGCGCTGAACACCTTTTGCAGAGAACACCTTTCTGCGTAGGTTAATAACTTTTGATCGGGTAAAAAAGTTAATTTCCGCTTTCGGATTCTTGTTATTGGGGTCCAGACGCGTCTAATAGTACCCCCTCCAAAATTTTTGACCAATTTTGGGGGTTGAAAGCCCACCCAGATAATTACCTTTTTGATTTTGTTTAATTCCGAGCTCATGTACTCGAAAGTTTATTGCACATAATTAAAGCGTTCCAGCACGTCTATGATTTGCAGGTTTTGCAGGATTTAGTCCGAAGTCGTTCCCGTACGCCAAAAATTCTGTATCTGGGAACACTCTCTTCAGAGTAACTGATAGGGCTTTCGCACGAGGCGATTTTTCAGGCCACTTTTGCGTTCAACTCACGCAGGGTTGCACGAAAAAAAAATTGAATGGCTAAAAATATCAAAATATAAAAAAATATCGAAATATTCGCCATAAAAAGGCGTTTGCATTGTCCAACTTTGCATTCTACTTTTGGTTGAACCGCCTTTCATTTAATCGCTTTCAACAAAGTTGGTCGCCAGCCAACATTTAGCCATTCAACTTTTTTTTCGTGCAAACTTGCGTGAGTTGAACGCAACTGTTGAACGCAAAATCGCCTCGTGCGAACACATTTTGAGCAACTGTTCCCAGAATGAAGTTTCAAGATTTAGTCCGGAGTTTTTCTTCTGAAAATTTCATGAAAAGTGTCAAACGATAGGTAAAGTTGCATTTGTGCACAAAAACAGAACGCGGTAAAAGCAAATAACCTTACATTTGTTAAAAAATGGGAGTAAATAATGAAATATTCGAATATGTAATAATTGCATTATTATTAACTATATAGATTTTAATAAATATTTAGTGATATTTCAGCCAAATCAGTCTTGTACTAATGACAAGTAAACAAACCAAATGACGTTTTTGCTGGCGTTCCCACGACAGTCGGGTCTACATATCCGGAACGACCCAGATAGATATATATCTGGCCAAGGACTGCCACCACTCCAGCAACACTCCCCAAAATCTCTTTGGGGAATTTGTATGCTGTTACAACAACAACAA
>NW_016157430.1:263267-288089 GCF_001687245.7 Rhagoletis zephyria | reverse complement strand
AGAATAGGAGTGATAAATGTACGCTAATTTCCGAATTTTACAAAAAAGGGCATATTTCAAACCCAATTTGTAAATAAATTAGTAACCAAAATTTACAAAAGTGAGTGTTAAAATATTGCGTGGACCCTTGACTACAAGTGTGTGAAATTTTTTTTGCATCGGGCCACCCATTTGGACGGAATAGCCCGAAATAGTTGTGAGCGGTACTAAACCCCACCCAAATAAATATTGGAATCGATAGATGATTGATCTGAAGATAACGGTATATTTTTTTTGCGGAAACAATAGTTGCGTTCCAGCAGCAGTACGAATATCAGGTTTTGCAGGATTTACAGGAACCACTGTCTTCGCCATTAACCCTTAAAGGGTAACGTTATTTTACATACCGTCGCCTGGGTAAAATATTGTCATAAGCGCCATTTTGACGATTTTTAGTTCTAGATGCAGTTATATATTTTTAAATAAGGTCTTTCGATTGGTGTTATCAGTTTTTAGATATCTCCTTTAGTTTCCGAGATATTGACTACAATGTTTTCGATAATTTAGTAAAAATTTAGTTAGTGATGCAGTCATTAAACTAATCAATATCTTAGAAATGGTGTTCTCCATTTTTGTATATCTCCTTTAGTTTTCGAGATATTGAGTAAAAAGAAAATTCTTCATAAACTCAAAACTAATTAACAATAAACATTAAAAATTAAATAATTTAAGAATTTTGTAGAACAAGTGGAGAAAATCTACCTTCGCGTTTTTGAGAAATTGCATTCCAAACTTCAATCGCGATTTCCCACAACCTGCCGAAATTAACATACAACAATCTTTTACCCAGGCGACGATACGTTAAAGGTAACCTTCGTCGAATCGACGAAGTCCTTTTTGTCTCCCATATTTTGTATGAAAAATGTTGCATGCAAGATTGCCAAACTACTTTTAATAATGATTAACCTTAACAAGAAAGAAAACACAGAGGATACTTTTTATTTAAGCTTTTTTGTGTATTTTAGAGCAATTCGCACTTCAGTCCAATGGCGAGAAAAATGGAAAAAGACCCAACAGTGTTCGTCGAAACGACGAAGATTACCCGTTCAGGATTAATAAATCTTATGTAAGGTGTCGTGCGGGAACAGCTTCCTGTAAATTCCTGCTAACTAATAACTACAAAAGCTATAAAGGGACAAAGTTCATATGAAAAAAATTTTTTTTAATCAAAATTTCTTATAGGCGGCATACACGGTGCGTCTGACTCGTGAGTCGGTTTGGATGTGTTTGTGAAAATAAATATGTGTTAGTTGCACCAACATGACCCCCGGCATGACTGAAGGCCGGTCCACATAGAACTTTCGCGTTGGCTTTGGCGATGGCGTTGGTTGGCAGAACGCACGTTAAAAGTATGCTTGCTACAATGAACGCTTGGCAGCGAATGCTTGGGCCACTAAATTAACATACTAACGACAGATAAATTAATATTTCATATCAATAATTGCATTAAAAACGATATTTCTTGCCTGTACTTGATTAAAAAGGAGAAGTATTTCACATAGTTTTATTTATTTGCAACAGCTGACGAACGACGCACGAGAAAAAATGAGCTTGCCGTCTTTTTGCTTTGTGTTGGCGTGAGCGTTGCCGAATTTCGGCTATGTGGACGGCTGCATTTTAATTCATGTCTTCATAGTCAGCTGTTGAAGCGGTGCCAACGCCAACGCAACGCCAAAGTTCTATGTGGACGGGCCTTGAATGATTCAACTGTGTGTAGTCGAAGGCGAGTCAACACGTACAGAAATTACTCTCGAATCAGACGCCCCGTGTATGCCACCTATTAAAAACAAATGCTTGGATTTTAAACATTTTGATCTCATTTGATAGGAAATTAGTTCCCTTTGATTTGATACACATTCATACATATATGTTGTGTATAGTTTTTATAAAAATGGTATAAATGTAAAAAAATATTAAACAAATCTTTGTAAACCCACTTTTTTAAACCACTTTATTTGTTATATGTAAAAGCTGTAGAGTTGCATCGAAAATTAATCAAGCTTTTATTTGACGTACCGTATGTACGGTGACCATCCGTCCTTTATTTTAAAGGACACTCCTTTATTTTAGCCGCCTGTCATTTATAATTTTTTTCAAAATAAAGGACGCCTTTTGTCCTTTATTTCTTAAACTGTCCTTTAAATAGGCTCTGCATTTTTCAGAGGTAATTTTTAAACGCAGAGTATGAAAAATAAAAATGCCCCTTATAAAATATAATGAAAACCTTCGCCATTTTTTTCGCACCCCACTTAAGGGCCGGTTGCTCAAAGCCTGGTTGACACTAATCCCTGGTTAAACATAGTTATCGACGTTACCGACACCGTGTTATATGCCTGGAGTCGAAAACGTCGATCACGATGTTAACCGATGATTAGTGTCAACCAGCCTTTGAGCAACCGGCCCTAAGGGTTTCTATTTAATCGGTAATCTTTGTACAATCTATAAAGCACAGGGAAAGTTGTGCCCAGGATGTTGTTGTTGTTGTAGCAGCATACAAATTCCCCAAAGAGTTTTTGGGGAGTGTTGCTGGAGTGACAGTCCTTGGCCAGATATAAATCTGGGTCGTTCCGGTTACGTAGACCCGACTGTCGTGGGAACGTTGTGCCCAGGATCGTGTTGCACGCTGAGTTTCCACCCTCTGCTGCACAGTGGTTCAAAACTGGCATTTAGTGTTGGTAATTAACTGGAGCCTTCATTTTTCAATTAATTTGTTTACTTTTTATTTTTCTTTTATGAAAGCTTGCAATATTTGCAAGAGACCATTTCAGCCTGATTTCTGAATTTTTATTCGACTATATTAAATTTTTAGTGCAAAATGCAGAAAAAGTAGCCACTTTGAAGAAAATGCATTCTCCTGTTTCAGTTAATAAATGGTACATAACAAAAACTAGTTGAAAACAATTGCATAGTTCTCCCAAAACAAAATAAACACACAAAAAAAAGTTCAAATGTTATAAAAAAATTTTCACCAAAATAAATATTTTTTTTTTTGGTTTTTAGTAAAAATTTGTTGAAAAATTAAGGCTCCGGTAGATTATGAACATTCAAATCCAATTTTGAGCCACTGTGTGCTGGCTTCGTCGTGCAGTATGAGTTATGGTAGAAGCATTTTGGTAGCAAAGGATGGTGAAGTCCTTCGCTACACCAGGGGAACTTGTACAATTAAATAATATAATTAACTGGTAAATATTTGATTTAAATTACGATATGGGTAAGGTACTTTTATCATACAAGTTGCATGTACGTATTCCCAAATCATTTTGAAAAAAAAATGTCCTTTATTTTACGTTGGTTAATATGGATACCGTAACCATATGCCGTCAATAGTCCTCTCTTCGCAAAGTATTTGCATAAAACAACACTAGTCCGTCCAACACCGACTACCCTATCCACAGTATTTTTTCGCAGAATTCTTTCTGCGTAGGCGGCCTTTGGCCGCGCTTAGAGGTACATGTAACTAATATGACCAACCGTACTTCTTTCGGAAGTACAGTACTTCTTTTTGAGTCGTTGTACTTCGTACTTCGAAGTACAGTCAAATGTACTTCTTTACAATGTTTTGTACTGCCCAAGGCACATTGAACAGGTAGTATCAGTAGAGCAGCTTGTTTGACTTTTTTCAAGGCGAATTAATATAAGGTGGTGATACTAGCTCAGCTGATTTTGTGTATGGGTTTCGCCGCACGGCTTCTGATATCAAATTGAAAAATTTTGTTTGAATTTCTACACACAGATTTTGACCGTTTATGCCGCCAAAGCAAAAACAAAATACATGTAAATTTTTGTTTTTGTACTCCTGCTATCACCTTATATTAATTCGCTTTGATTTTTTTCACATTATTCGGTCTCTAAAATGTCAAATATTCTCAATTTCTTCTCACAAAAAATATAAATTGTCAAAATCTGTTTGCAGCACAAACGCTGATTACTGGGCCTTGTATAGCCATCAAAGCTTCGAAAAGCAAAAAAAAAATTACTAAGAAAGAAAGTCGCACCAATTTTTTTCCAAATTTAATTTTTAATATTTACTCAAAATCAGAACAGTTTTTGACACTTCAGATAAGACAAGCAACAACAAAATACACATAAATGTTGTTTTTGCTCCAATACCTGTTTGATATGCCTTGGTACTACCTTTTAAGTTGAAATTTCTTTAACTGTTTCGAAAAATTTCAAAAGGTCAGTCATCTCAATTAAGAAAGGTACTCATAGATCAACACGTAAATTATTACTTTGAATCACTTCACTTATCTAGCTGACAAATTTCATTATAAATGGCTACTCAATCAAGAAAAATTAAAAGGTGTTGGAGAGTCTAAAAATTCTGTGGCGAATCTTACTCGCTCCTGTGGATATTCAGAAACGACAGTAACGATGCCATAGTAATAATTTTTGCTTATTTTTTGGACACGAAATTGCTTAATCCTTCAATCACTTACACCAAGCTGAGGTTGAACGACCCAGTCGACTAAATTTACATCTCGCAAAACAGATTCTTATTGCACTTATCTTAATTTTAGAGTCGGGCGACTTCTCGACCTTCTCTAACTCGCAAAAGAAGTTTGAAACAATCTCACCTATTTTTATCGTCGGCACTGATTTTTTATTCGGTTTTCCAGCATTTTGAAATCATATATCGACTGCTGAGTGGAAGATCGAAATATCTGGGCAGCCAGTTCGAAAACGCCCTATCAAAAAACTTTTCAAGAACGCCCTATTTCAGAACTCGTTTCAAAAACGCCCTATCTCAGCTGCCGATTCAAAAACGCCCTATATCAGCACATTTTCAATACATTTTGAAGTAAGATAGGGCGTTTTTGAACCGAACTCTGAGATAGGGTGAAACCCCACAACCCTAACGGCGTCGTACCTATCGACTGACCCCATAGAGGCTGCACGCTTCTTGGGGCTGCCGTTAGTGGAACTCGACGACAACGACTGAGATATCAGCCGATCTGGGCGGGGTTGTTGTAGCCGCTACAACAACAACAACATAGGGTGTTTTTCAATAAAATTCTGAAGTAGGGCGTTCTTGAAAAGTTTTTTGAGATAGAGTGTTTTTGAACTGTCGATATGTACATTAGACTGCATCACCAAAAACAGTTGCGGTTTTTCCGCCGCGATTACAAAATCTTTTATATTTTAAGACGTCCACCAGAATTTCGGAAAAATATTAAGATTTAAGCGAGCTGGAAATGGAGTTTTTTTGAATAAAAATAGTTTCTTAAAGAACTTTTTGAAAAAAGCCCCCTCAGATGACAAAACAGGTTACGCTTAAAAAATCTGTATAAAGATATTTAAAAATCTTTTCAATGAGAATTTTGATTTTGTTTTTTACTTGTTTCAAAGATTGATTTACGAAAACTTATATAACTGGGCCAAAACTGTTCTGATTTTGACTTATGGGATCTCGGTAGAAAGGTATTTTCCCACTATTTTTATTTATTTATGTGCAAAAAAAAGGCATTCGTGTCCCAATTTCTTTTTCCAAATACCAACGCATCTTAATTCAACTTTGAATGATGTTCGTTCATCATACGTTTCTCTTACATCCTTTGAATGAGGTTATTAGCAAAGCAATAAAAAGGGTGGAAAAATACCTTTCCAATGATACCTCACAAGTCTAAATCGGAAGAGTTTAGGTTAAGTTATTCAAGGTTTTCTTATACCAATCTTTGAAAAACAGCATCAAAAATCTCATTGTTACGATTCCGTCCAAATTTTTTTTTTTAATTACTTTTTTTTTTTTAAATATTTTTATGTAAATTTTTAAGCTTAAACCGTTTTGTCATTTGAGGGGATTTTTTCAAAAAACATCTTGTAAGAAACTATTTTTATTCGCAAAAACTTCATCTTTGGAGGTATTTTCAAATCGGTCCAGCTCGCTTAAATCTTAATATTTTTCCGAAATATTTTGGTGGACGTCTTAAAATATAATAGATTTTATAATTCCAATGGAAAAACGGTACCGATTTTTTTGTATGGGGAGTGATGCAGTCTAATGTACATATACATAAGTGTTTCCTGCGTTGCGGACGTTCCGTTTGGAGACAATTTTTTCATTATAAAAACTATAGTAGGCTCTGAATTGGCGAAAATTTTTTGTCATGAGTAGTCATCATCAATACCTATCTGAAATCAATAAAAATAGTTTCCACAAATGTTATATCATAAGCGAATAGCGATTAAAAGTGCCCGTTTGGACGTTCCCAAATTGGAACTCGTATCGAAGATGACTGATGATTTTTGCTAAATTCTGCGAATCTGTCAACGGTACAAAAAAATGATGTATGAATAGTTGTGTTTGTTTACAAATTATCCAGTAACTTGCCAGCAACTCTCCAGTAACTTTATTTCTAAGAATTCGCTCTCATAGAAAAAATTTACAAGAAAAGTACGCGAACGCTATTCCAGTAATAATTTACAAGTTTCATGAACAGCTGATGAATTGGTTTATTCGCAGCATATTCCTAATAAAACAATATATTTTATATTTAAATATGTTTATTTTGCGAATTTCCACAATAAAAACCCACAAACAGTCCTTATTAGTTTAAATTTCATCGAGCAACATGCGATCAGACGTTTTTCGTACTAGCAAATTCTTACAAGTAAAAACTTATCCAGTAAAATCCAGTAAAAACTTACAACTTCAACTGTCATTTTTCGCTCTCTCAATTTCCCTTACTTTGCAAGTTTTTGCGTACGAAACCGCCAAAACATGAAAACTCGTAAAAACTTTTACTGGATTTTACTGGAAATGAGTAAACAAACGCAACTAATAATAAGCAGCCATAACCATTGCGTCAACTTAAACTTCCTAACGATGTTTAGTAGCTGCCAAACACTGTTCGTAGTTGTTCGGACGTTCCCGTTCGGACGTTCCGATTTTTTCCAATGGATAAAATTTTTTATTTAAGATTTTAAACACACTCGTTTTTTTTAATGCAAATATGGCGTTTTATTGTAAATAAATCTACATCTATATGAAGGCCTAAATTAACGTTCGTTGGAGTCATTTCTTCTTACAAGCAGACGTACATATCGACGCCTCCAAACCATACTATGCTAAGTCTGACTAAGTTTAAGCTGACAAAAAAATTTACACAAAACTGAGTATACGGTTTGTTTTTGTTAATATCCGCAATGTTTTACATGCAAATTTTTTGTATTTTTTTTTGTATTGAAATATGGCTCATATTTTAATAAAACCCATTTAAATCCAAATATGAAGCTGTGTACGAAAATTATGAAAAATCTGCAAAGCAAACTTTTTAACACAGGTTTCTAAAAAAAGCAAAAAAGTTTTATAGTCCATTCAGTTTTAGTACAATAATGTGCAAATTTCAAATGTATAAACAATTCTCAAAAATCATCACGAATTTTGAGACATTTGAAATTTGCACATTATTATACTAAAACTGAGTGGGCTACAAAACTACATATATACCCGATTTTTTTTCTAGAAATTCTTGTTAAAAAGTTTGAAATTTTGCTGAAACTGCATAATTTGTGTAGCAACGCAACCACGGTTCGATTGCCAGCTGGAAACGCAACTGGAAAGAAAATCTGTATTACGAATGTCGAAACTCGACAGTTTGACAACCAGCAAGCGGCTGTACACAAGCTGTGCGAGTAAAATTAAATTATTAAAATAAAGAGTTTTAAAGAAAATACAGCAATAAAGCTAAGTGCATCACAATTATTTGTTTAAGAGGAGGAGAAGTGCATGAGCGCGGCCTCAATCAGGCGACATTTAAAGGATAATTTCAATTCTCTAGAGATACCGCGTGCACTGTAAGCAAAAGTTAGTGCTTTCAAGGTTTTCTTTTATTACCCTTTTGTGTTCATTTTCAAAGCATATTAAGGACTTCCAGAAGAAGCTGTAGTATAATTGGTTAATAAACAGATGAACCACTTCGTGTTCAACTTCAATACCTCCGCTCATAAAAGCTTGCGCACCTCTTAGATTTTTCGCAGAAGGAAGTGCCACAGCAATGGCTTCAATTTGGAAAACTTGGTGTGTCGGTAGTTTTAAGAGAGGAGCTTCAGTTGATAAAGGAAAAATTTGCAATCAGTTTTCGCCAAAAGGGCGTACTCCACGGGAACTAAAATTTCAAGTTATTGTTTTATTATTTTTATCATATTCTGTAAAAGCAAACTGCATTGCAAAATGTTAATATCGTTAAAATTATTAAAAAGTAAAATATATGACACACTTTTTAAATTTTCGCTCCGAAATACGCTCCTAAAACATTCCCAGCAACCACAAAAATGTAGTCGCCTGTATACACACTTTGTTACAACTGCAGTTGTTAGTTGAAAGTTGCCAGTTGCTCTCTGTAATATCGTTTTAGCAACTAGCAACGCAACTGAAGTTCGATTGCTATCGATAATCGACCCATTAATACCAAATTAACAAAAAAATTTTGCAAATACTAACAAAACAAGTAAGAGCAGCGCTATCCTCGGCTATGCCGAAGGCTTCATACCTTTCATGAACATCTGAAAACTTTACTTTAACAGATTACTACATTTGAAAAAATTTATATATTCACAGCACACATAGATAGAGGAGTTACATATATACAAAATCTTATCTAAACAATCAGAGGTATGGAGATATACCTTATATAGCACCAATCAAAGTGATTTTCACTGCTGTGTGATCGGTATGTAAACCGGTAACACAATTTAGTGGGTTTAGCTTCCTACATAAAGGAGATATATCGCAAAAACTAGTATAGGAACAATCAATGGTATACGAGATAAGGCTTATTATTATAAGCATATATTTTGACAATTTTCTCAGTAGACTTTGTATTATTATTTATACAATAGCTTACGAAATTAATCGGTTTTAGCTGTCCAAATAAATTAGTTTTACATTAAAACCCCATATCTGAACAATCAGTTATATGGAGGCAATATATAAGTTACAGTGACCCGATCTTTGTTAAATTTACTGTAAACTATCTGTTGATAATGAGTGAAAATAGTGCGAAATATCATGTTTCTAGCTGCATATATTTAGAAGTTATAACAAAGAATCTCATATCTGAACAATCAGTTGTATGGGAGCTATATGTAAAAGTGACCCGATCTTTGTTATTTTCACTCTAAGTTCTCTGTTGATAATGGGTGGAAGTAATGCAAAATTTCATGTTCCTAGCTGTATATATCGAGGAGTCATAACGAAAATTCTCATAACTGAACAATCAGTTGAATGGGAGATATATGTTATAGTGACCCGATCTTTGTTATTTTCACTGTAATGATTCCGTTAATAATGAGTGAAAACGGTGAGAATTTTCATGTTTCTAGCTACTTAAATGGAGGAGCTATAACGAAAAATCTTATATCTGAACAATCAGTAGTACGGGAGCTATAGGTTATAGTGACCCGATCTTTGTAATTTTCACTCTAAGTTCGCTGTTGATAATGGGTGGAAGTATTTCAAAATTTCATGTTCTTAGCTGCATAAATGGAGAAGTTATAACGAAAAATCTCATATCTGAACAATCAGTTGTATGGGAGCTATATGTTATAGTGGTCCGATTCTTCCGGTTCCGACAAATGATTAATACATTATAAAAATACACNGTATGGAGATATACCTTATATAGCACCAATCAAAGTGATTTTCACTGCTGTGTGATCGGTATGTAAACCGGTAACACAATTTATTGGGTTTAGTTTCCTACATAAAGGAGATATATCGCAAAAACTGGTATCTGAACAATCAGTGCTATAGGAGATAAAGCTTATACAGCATAGATTTTGACGATTTTCTCAGTAGACTTTGTATTATTATTTATAAAATATCTTACGAAATTTATCGGTTTTAGCTGTTCAAATAAAGGAGTTTTACAGTAAAATCCCATATCTGAACAATCAGATGTATGGAAGATATATGTTGTAGTCATCCGATCCTTGTTATTTTCACTGTAAGTATTCTGTTAATAATGAGTGAAAATGGTGCGAAATTTCATGTTCCTAGCTGCATAAATGGAGGAGTTATGATAAAAGACCTCATATCTGAACAATCAGTTGTATGGGGGCTGCAGGTTATAGTGACCCGATCTTTGTTATTTTCACTGTAAGTCTTCTGTTGATAATGAGTGAAAACAGCGCGAAATTTCATGGTCCTAGCTACATAAATGGATGAATTATAACGAAAAATCTCATATCTGAACAATCAGTTGTATGGGAGCTATATGTTATAGTGGTCCGATTCTTCCGGTTCCGACAAATGATTAATACATTATAAAAATACACCCACCTACCAAATTTCATCCGGATATCTCGAAAACTGAGAGACTAGATTGAATACAAACAGACGGACAGACAGACAGACTTTCGGCAGGTTTTGGGAAATCGATGTTAAAGATTCTGTCTCAATTTCTCAAAAGCTGTACAATCGTTTTTTACCAAAATTTAATGCTCGATTGTACATACTACTTAAAGTATAAAACCACATTTTCTTAAATTTTCAGTAACTCATATAGCTTTTACAGCCTCTTTTTTATAAAATCATTTTGTCGTATGTTACATATTCACGTTAAATGCTGGCCAGCTGTATGACATACTACAAATCACACACACAGCGAGTAAGCAAAAGACTGAAATTGTTGAAGTTTTTTTTTGTTCGTACGCAAAAAATGGATTCTAATACACCTGAGATATAAATTATTGATTAAAAATCAACAAAACAATTTGTCAATAAGAATTGCCGTAGCACATACGACTATCCATTGTATAGGATTGGTGTGATTTTGTCGTATGTACCATACAATATGTCACATAAGGCAATATTTTAACAAGCAATCAATTTCATCAAACTATGCAAATTTTGTCGTATGTGAAATTTTTCGTCACATACAACAAAATGTTGACCGAGTCGCTTGCGAACTTGCAAATACGACAAAATTTTACTCAATATCTCGGAAACTAAATTAGATATCCAAAAACTGATAACACCAATCGAAAGATCTTATTTAAAAAAATAAAACTACATCTTTAACTAAAAATCGTCAAAATGACGCTTACGACAATCTTTTAACCAGGCGACGATAAGCTGTACTAAATTTTCGTATAGATTTCTAATTCTTTTTAATCGTGTGCTACAATTATGAAGGGTTTCTGGAAGGTATGGTTTCTCCGAAAAAAAGAAAAAATATAAGTTTAGTTGGAAAGCCGCAAATATCTTGAAATGGAATGGGCCAATTAGTCCAATATGTTGGTGGATGAAAGACAAAATATGTAGTTATCGATTGGCATCTATAAACTTTGTCCAGGCAAAATTCTATTTTTTTGGTCTTGGTTGACACTTTTCAGGAAACACCCATATGTAAAACTGAAATAAAAAAATTAAATTGTTCAAAAATATTGTACCCAGCATACCAGCGGAGTCCGATAATAGACCGAAAGGGGGCTTTACGGTTACCCAAACGTTCTTAATTTTGTTTATAATTAATAAGTATTAAAGGGTTTTCATCTTTTTATAGAAAAAAGCTAAATTAAAAAATTATTTACATATTATTCAGTAAACAACATACAAAACGGGAAAATCCAGACGTAAATCAAAAAATATTTTTTTATCATGCTTAAAATACGTTCCTTATAGGTTTGCCCCGATCTATGGAATTTTTTACCAGATCCAGCATATTTTCTATTAAATACATCTGAAAAGTTATAAAGTTAGACAAAAGTAATTATGCATTATTGTTTACCTCTAAATGCATTTAAAACTGCCATAACGTCAACAGTTTTTTTTTTTGCCCCGATCTATGGAATTTTTTACCAGATCCAGCATATTTTCTATTAAATACATCTGAAAAGTTATAAAGTTAGACAAAAGTAATTATGCATTATTGTTTACCTCTAAATGCATTTAAAACTGCCATAACGTCAACAGTTTTTTTTTTGCGGTGTACCTTTTCAGGAATATTCGGAATATTCGACAAACAGCTAATTCTTGAATGAAAATTTATTTTTCAATTCACAGATTAAATAAAAAAAGAGATAACAAAAAACACTTTGACTCCCTTCTCACTCCATATTCCGCTCGCTTCGAAAACACTCATTCGAAGTGTTAACGTGGGAGTTTACTCCATATACGGAGTTCTCCGAACATGCTCTTTCAAGGTGTTGCTGTGAGCGTCCTCTTTTACTCCATATTCAGAGCGCTCTGCATTTGCTGCCTATTGAAATGAACGTAGCAATGCTTTTTTCAATGTAAAACTTTAAACATTTTTCCATGGAAATATTTAAAAAGTGATCTGTGTTGCCGCAGAAGAGAAGGGCAACTCCTTTCTGTGTTGCCGCAGAAGAGAAGCGGAAGTCCTTTCTGCGTAGACAGCCTTCGGCCGCACTTAGGGATTATAACCCTTACTACGCAGAATTCTCCTTTCTGTGTTGCCAGAGAAGAAAAGCGGAACTCCTGAAGCGATTGAAGGTCTAGGTGACATGAATATACGTGCAGCAGATATGACGTAGGGTTGCCTATTTACACTGGACTTAAATTTTAAGAAAACGTCATACAAACTTTCTTTAAAGTGCTGTATCTTGGAAACCTTTTAACGAAACTTGATGGAAAAAAATGTGTTTATTCCGTCTTATGGGCCTTAATTATACATTTTTTACATTAATGTGCAACGTATTAAACACAAAAAAATTAAGTAAACATTTCTTTTTGATTATAGCATTTTAAAAAATTTTTATTTTTGGGAGTGTACTTACACGCGCCACGGTAAAAATTACGCCGAAAGAAGTTCTGTCCCTCTTCTCCGGCAACACAGAAAGGGGAATTGTGAGTAGTAAGGGTTATAATCCCTAAGCGCGGCCGAAGGCCGCCTACGCAGAAAAAAGTTCTGTCCTGTCCCACTTCTCCGGCAACTCAGAAAGGAGAATTCTGAGTAGTAAGGGTTATAATCTCTAAGAGCGGCCGAAGGCCGCCTACACAGAAAGAAGTTCTGTCCCACTTCTCCGGCAACACAGAAAGGAGAATTCTGAGTAGTAAGGGTTATAATCCCTAATCGCGGCCGAAAGCCGCCTACGCATAAAGAAGTTCTGCCCCACTTCTCCGGCAACACATAACCCACTTAATTTTACCTTGGATCCACGGTAATTTTTACCGTGAATCTACAGTAAAAGTTACTGTGGTGCGTGTGTGTAGACACTGTCTTTATTTTTACATAAAAGCATTGTCTATAATGTCAACTTTTAAGTACCCAAATGGCCGTAATTGGCTACTTAGGCGTATGGACTCTAGATCGTCTAACGCTCGAGCTATATGATAAATCCTTGGAATAATGAGGTAGTGTAACATGAAAAGTATAGTTTTGAGAAAAACGAATTAAAAGTTTTTATAATCCAATCGACTAAATCTAAACTTTAATTGTGTGCTTCTTATTCAAAATATTCATATTTTAAATACACCACACTTTTTATTGATTCCTTAGCTGTTAATTCACAAAAAAATTCTGTACCATGTTTACTTAGAAATGCCATTTGAGCCCATTTTTCTGAAAGCATCTGCTTATACACTATTTTATCTTTGAACAGTTTTATACAGTGTACGAAAATAAACTATATTGTGCGTTCCTATTTCGTTTCGTTTATTGCTTCAACAGTTCGGTACAATACGAAAACAAAACGGCTGAGTTCACTAAATACAAAAACGAATGGCTGCCATGCGTAAAAGAAATAAAAATGTTTTTTAATTGGATTGGATATGAAAATTTACAGAAAAAATTTTTCACGTTATTGAAACGTTTGCATACATATAAAACGTACCCTATGGAACAATTGTCACAAACGAAAAGCAAACGTTTCTCGTTGGGGAAAATGACAGTGAATCTTACAATTTGTTTCTGACTATGTACAAAACTGTACAAAACCACAAATGATATGATGATCGATGAGCAAATGAGAATTGTTTTGTACAGTTTATTTTCGTACCCTGGTTTTATATGAAATTATTGTACACTATTTTATATTGGTTGCAAACTCGGAAAAATTAATTGATGTACGTCGATATTAAACTATATGATTATTAACATTTTGAAGCTGCCTGTGAAAGTTAGCAGCAATATAATGATGTAAAATATTCTAGGTTATTTTAATAGTACAAGAATTTCTTTGGGATTTTCTTAATAATAGTCCAAGTGCACCATACACTATTTGTAAACAATTGTAGTACCTACACTGTTATTATAAAATTTTAGTTTTTCGCGAATAAATTCGTGATCCAAAAAGATATTTAAGAAAACTGAAGATGTTTCTAATAGATTAAAGGATTGTCTATCCAATGGTACAATTATCGAATAATAGTGTATATGGCATTTACACTGTTTCTTTATTCCAGCGACGAAATATACAGTGAAATTTTATGAAGTTGTATATTTTTGAAACGGGAAAGGTAGTAAACAAGTAATTTTTAAGCAAAAAACAAAACGGACTTCAATTCTCATATAAAATTTAGCAGTACCTTGGTTTTTCATGATCCAATGATCGGATCTAAACTAGATTAGTATGGGACCACCTCNATACAGTGAAATTTTATGAAGTTGTATATTTTTGAAACGGGAAAGGTAGTAAACAAGTAATTTTTAAGCAAAAAACAAAACGGACTTCAATTCTCATATAAAATTTAGCAGTACCTTGGTTTTTCATGATCCAATGATCGGATCTAAACTAGATTAGTATGGGACCACCTCTGAGACACTACCTTTCCGATTTAAAAAGAATTATCGAAATCGGTTGACGTGGTCCAAAGTTATGCTGTAACATACATAAAAAAAATATTCCTCCTTTTTTTTGAAGTCGGTTAAAAACAAAAACAATATGAATAAATCATATTATCTTTACTAAAGGGTGTGATATTACGAAAATCCCTTCAAGGAAATGGCAGAATTGAACTTTGTTGCAAGCTCACGTGGGAAATCTGCTTGCGACGGGATTCCAGGAAATGTTAAGAGACTAGCAGCTAGAGCAAGTCTTCAGCTCCCGACACCACAATAAATTCTTACCACCGAGGCCCTCTACCGTCAGCATACCGACAGGCCCTGAACGGCATTCACAGGGACTCAGTCTCGAGTTATGTAGACTCTAGACCTGTGAATGCCGTTCTAGGCACACAAACACCGGACATTGACACGACGGAGCTCCATTTGCCTCGGGAGACAAGAACAACAATAGCCCAACTTCGCTCTGGCTACTGCAGCAGGTTAAACTCATACCTGAGTAGACTAAATGCGGATGTGCCAAATGAGTGTCCGGCATGCGGAGAGACCCCTCACGACTCGAAACATCTCTTCGCATGCCCGGAAAACCCGACAACCCTAACGGCGTTGTCCCTGTGGACCGACCCCGTAGAGGCTGCACGCTTCTTAGGGCTGCTGTTAGTGGAACTCGACGGCAACGACTGAGATATCAACCGATCTGGGCGGGGTTGTTGTAGCCGCTACAACAACAACAACAACAACCAATGGGGTAAGAATAATTTAGAGAAAACCAAGGTGCTGTACGCGTCCAAGAGTCACTGCAATGAAGTTAAGCAAAAGTTTCAAGATAGATTCGCAAATACACAATATATTTAGTTTGTATGGGAGGTGCCACGGCCGCTTTTTCAATGACTTCCATTTTTAAAGTGAGTTTGGCGTTGATATTATATAGCTCTATACTAAGTTGTAGCACTCTACGATGAATACTTCCAGAGATATGTTGTGTGAAAACTTCAGTCTGTATGTGAGGTGCCTCCCCCCTTGATATATCGAAATTATTTTTATTCTGTTCTCATCCTTGGAGAGTCTAGATTCGATGACCAAAATTTTAAAAATATCGGTACAGCTGTTCTCGAGTATTTCGTTTACTTTTCGAAATACTCGAGAACAGCTGGCTTCCAAAATATATACTAGTAAAGATAACAAATTAAATACATTTTTTAATTAAATGTGTCCTATGGACAAATGTTTACGAATAATTTTTTAAATGATTGCAGACATTTGAAATTAATTTTAAGTATTTTCCAAAAAATTGGAAGCATTCAAACATAAATATTTGCTTTCTTTAATTTTTCAACATAAATAAAAAAAACTAAGAGCTTTTTAAGAATTCGCCACGGATAGATCAACGCGAATTTTAATTATCTCTTATTAAAAAAAAGAAACTTGAAATCGGTTCATATTTGGGCTCTCAAAATTGATTTGTTCACATCAAACTTTTTGCCCACTGTGTGGAGTGCATATGAACCCAATGCGCAAAAAACCCCACACGAACATTTGCGCAAATACAAATTAGTACAAATTATATTTTTGCAAATTCTAATTCGATTCTTATTTGTACCAGTTGGCAATTGCGCAAAAATTTGTGTGGTGTATTTTGCATATAACTCAATTTCCAATTTTTGTTCTGCGTGACATTTTGATTTGAATATGAATGTGAAAATCTTATCTGTGCCAATTTGTATGCGCAAATACCAACTAGTACAAATAAAAATTCGAAAAAATCTTATTTTTACTATTTTGTATTTGCGCAAATATTTATGTGGTGAATTTTGCGCATTATGAAACTTTACGATGCCTAATACTCGCACGCCGCCAATTTACTGTCTCATGCACGAAATTGAACGGCGTGCGTATGAAGCCAATGCATAAAATACACCTCATAAATATTTGCGCAAGTACAAATTAATACAAATAATATTTTTCCGAATTCTAACTCGATTCTTATTTGTACCAGTTGGTAATAGCGCAAATATTTGTGTGGCGTATTTTGCACATAACTCAATTTCCAATTTTTGTTCTGCGTGACATTTGGTTTGAAGTTTTGCGTAAAATACACCACACAAATATTTGCACAAATAGCACCCAGTAGATAATTTGAGGAGTTAAAAGCCCTTCTGAAAGGCCTTCCTGAGAGTCAAGAGGCCTTCCACTCTACATTCCTTTCTCCTTTCTTTTTTGTATGGAGTGGAACAAATTGAAGGGCTTCTTCTTTCGCTACCCATGGAGGGCCTTCCAGAAGGGCTTTTATAGGACATACTTCAGAAGGGCTTTTGGGGGAGTTCTTTTAAAGTTGCTTCTTTAATTTATAAAATCATACATCTTTGAAGTATTTTTGCTTGCGGTTTATATCAAACATGTGTTATTGCAGTTTAAAATGTTTATTGAAATTCATTTGTAATGGTAAATAATATAAATTTATGCATTCGCGTAAAATGTAAGGCATGCAGGGAAACATTTTTTTCAGCCCTTCTTGGGTAGGCCTCCTGTTGTTGACAGTCCTTGGCCAGATATAAATCTGGGTCGTTCCGGTTACGTAGACCCGACTGTCGTGGGAACGGGTAGGCGTCTTAGAATGGCTTTACTTAGTGCAAATAAGAATCGAATAAGTACTCGAAAAATTCTTATTTGTACCAATTTGTATATGCGCAAATATTTGTGTGGTGTGTTTTGTAGAGCTGTCAAATTATCGATGGCACTATCGATAGCATCGATGGTTTTGGGATTCGGTCTACTATCGATAGTTTTTAACATTATCGATAGTTCTTAACGCTATCGAAAAATTACCGCTCATAGTTTTGAGCCATTTTCTAAACGGTGACAATTTTGTGGCTTATAAAGGTAAGTATGTTGAGAATAACAGCCCGATTCTGTGCACTTGATAAATTGAAAATCTTTATAATTTGTCATTTTTTTATTATTTATCAAGAATTGGTCTTCTAGCACAGAAACCAAAAGCTTTTTTCTTGATAAATTATCAAGATTGAAAATGCTATTGACAAATTGAAATTTCATGTGAAATGTATACATTTTGTATATTAATAAATTTGTTTCTAACAATTAAATACTCCATGTGCCGGCATTTGAACCTGCGACACACGGAATTATAGTCGACATCTCTAGCTACTCGGCTATATTTTGCATATGTGACAATGAAATCAGTTCCACACATGTGGAAATCAGTTCCACTTATGTGGAAATCGTAGAGCTTTTTGTTTTATAAATATTGACACAGAATACGAGGGAAGCTTTTACTTGATAAAAATCTTGATAAAATTTCTTTACAAAAAATTTATCAAGAAAACACAGAATTGGGCCGTAAAATAATATATTTTTTAAAGTTTTGCGTGAAAATATGTCAATTTATAGTTATAGGTTATTTTGGAAAACAGCCCTAATTCTTGGCAAAAACGAATGGCTATTGTGATTTTTAAAATATGCAATTTACATGTTTATTCTGCGCTGATAACATAAATTTTGTAACCGGTAATTAAAGTGTCTGTCAACTTTTAAACCTTTTTCGCATTCTGTGCGCTCTTGTAACCGGTAAATTTCGTTACCATCTCATAAGCTGGTAACAAAGTATTGCCCCGTGAAGTATGCAATGCCAGAATTTCCACAATTCTTCATAGCTGAATTGCTTCTTGTCACCGCGATTCTAGGTACGTTGGTAATGCAGTTAAAATATTCAGCAATTCAGCTATGAAGATTTGTGAAAATTCTTGTATTGCATATTTCACGGGGCAATGTTTTGTTACCAGCTTATGAGATGGGAACAAAATTTACCGCTTACAAGGGTACACAGAATTCCAAAAGGGTTTAAAATTTGACAGGAACTTAATTTACCGGTTACAAAACTTTTATTACCAGCGCAGAATAGACCAGTAATAATGCCTTGTTAACGATCAGTGATAGGGAACTACCAAATGATCTTAATTCTTTGTATCAATGGCTGTGTTCAAATAAACTCAAACTGAATGGGAAAGACTAATTTTATAGTATTTTCCAGAGCGGAAAATGCTGACTCCATAAGCCGTGAATTAAAAATCAAAGATGAAAATATCCATCCAAGTGGTGAAAAGTGTTGCTAAAAAAAAGAAGACTTAACAAGAAGATATAAAACGTTGGTGTACAGGTCAATAGTAGAACCGCCCCAGAAGATAATTTAGGTAGGCCTTCTTAAGTGAAGCCATCCTAAGAGGCCTACCCAAGAAGGGCTGAAAAAGTACTTCCTTGCATGCCTTCTAGAAGGGCTTATCCATTTACAATTTACGCGAATGCATAAATATATGTTATTTAAAATTACAAATGAATTCCAATAAAAATGTTCAGTTACAATAACATATATTTGATATAAACCTTAAGCAAATACTTCAAAGATGTATGATTTTTATAAATTAAAGAAGCAACTTTAAAGAACTTCTCCAAAAGGCCTTCTGAAGTACGTCCTATAAAAGCCCTTCTGGAAGGCCTTCTATGGGTAGCGAAAGAGGAAGCCCTTCAATTTATTTATTATTATTATATTTATTTTGTGCCACTCTATACAAAAAGGAAAGGAATGTAGAGGGGAAGGCCTCTTGATTCTCAGGAAGGCCTTTCGGAAGGGCTTTTAACTCCTGAAATTATCTACTGGGGCACTTTTTATACTGCCCTACGCTTTTCTTCCTAGCGGGGGACTCACATGTAGATAAGCTGCAAAAAATGCAAAACCGAGGGATGAGATTCATCCTCAACAAACCGTACGACACACAAACAAGATGTATGCTTGAAACCTTGAATTGGTTAAGCATGAAGCAACAAGTTTTTTACCACGCTATGAAATTTGTGTACAATATTCAGAAGGATAACCTGCCGGATTATCTTAGCGATAATCTCCGATATATGAATGGGACGCATACATATTTGTTGAGAGAGAATAACAGCAAAGTATAGAACGGAAGTGGACAAAAAAAATATATTTTATAAAGGCTTAAAGTGCTTTAATGAATTACCAGAGGCTATAAAATATTGTGACACTATCACTCTATTCAAGCGGGTGCTATATGACTATTGTAGAACGCAGCCTACAAGATAGTGATGTATCAACAATACCGTGGATTGGAAACTAGGCCTTTCCAACCACCAAGATATCGAGAGTAGGTGGATCGGAAACTCGGCCTTTCCGACTACCTAGACTTAAATAATAAACAATAAATGAGCGGATTGGAAACTAGGCCTTTCCAACCGTCACGAAAGCGCGACTGGGTGGATCGGAAACTCGGCCTTTTCGACCACCCAGGAGATATCAAGACCCGGAGTTACCCAAAAAGTATAGCGCGGATTGGAAACTCGGGCTTTACAACCGTCTACATAGCTTCCGGAAAATTGCATACTTTTATATTGACATGAAATAATTGCAGTGATAAAGAAATAGTGTTATTTAAAAATTTCCGTAGAGCATTTTGTATTTAATATTAAAATTTGAAACTTAAATCTAATTATAAGAATGTTAAATCTTTGTTGTAATATAAGTCTGACAGACTGTAAAAAATAAATAAATAAAATAAAATAAAAAACTTTTCAAGAACGCCCTATTTCAGAATTCGTTTTAAAAACGCCCTATCTCAGGTGCCGATTGAAAAGCGCTTTATTTCAGCGCATTTTCAATACATTTTGAAGTGAAATAGGGTGTTCTTCAACCAAATTTTGAGATAGGCTGTTTTTAACAAAATTCTGAAATAGGGCGTTGTTGAAAAGTTTTTTGAGATAGGGCGTTTTCGAACTGGCGGCCGAGATAGGTCGATATTCCACTCAGCAGTCGATGTGGAGTTTTCTACAAAATAATAGGAGTGCGATATTTTGACCAGTTTTGGCTATTTGTCTTTTATTTACTTAACGTTTATTATGTGTTATAAAAGTCTAGCTGGCTATGCAACAAACACCATATAAATTCAGATTTCAAACTTTGTACAAAAATTTAGAAATTTCGCAAGCTTTCACCCAAATTTCAAACTTTTTAATCAGAATCTTTAGAAAAAATTACGGTATGCAGTTTTGTAGCCCATTTAATTATCTTTACATGTATACATAGTATAAAGGAAAGTCGAGATTTTTTGTACGCGCTAATCTCGAAAACTACTGAACGGATTCGGACGGGATTTTCTCTAATATATTCTGTATCGATAGAAGAGTGACCTTTTGTATTTAGAATTTCTGTAGGGTTGCCAATTATAAGATCCGCACCGTTCATTGCATTAGGAAAAATGAGGTGGCAAGTGAAAGCGATTGGCCTCTAGATAAGCATAAATGTCTTTTTTTTTGAGCAGGGTTGCCACCTGTTAAAAAAATTACTATATTCAATCTTAGTAAGCGAAGTTATCAGTTCTGCACCGTCACTTCCAAATAAAAAAACTTAGCATATAGATGTGCAAAAATGTATTATTTTTTTCAGTAGGGTTGCCACCTGTTTAAAAATTAAAATATCTTCACCGTTCCTTCCCAGCAAACACATTAGAGAAATTTGGATTTCTACATTAGATAACTAGGGTAATTCTCTAATCGTTCTCGAGTCGATGACGAAGTTAGAGAACTTCATTAGAATTCCATTCGAGAACGATGTAAATAATAAATGTAAATAAGCAATATCCAAAATGAATTAATCATAAATTATTTTTAAATTCAAATAATTTATTATTATTTTATTTGCAAATACATTTCATACAAATTTTACGAACAAAACGTTTTATTTAATAAAGCAAAATAGCAGTTTGAAATTCACATTAGAATCCCATTAGAGATCAACATTAGAATTCGATTAAAGAATTAATATTTTCTCGAGTCGAGAACTATGTCCCATTTTTGTTGAGATCTCTATGAGTCTCGATAGTTTTTCCGAGTCCTTTAACGTTTGAGATTGGAGAATGTGGCTAGTTCTCCAATCATTCTCTAACCGATATCTAACCTCAATGTTTGCTGGGTTGGATGACCAAATGAGATACCAAATGAAAGGGTACGGCCTAAGCATGTACATAGTATAGAGCAAAGTTAAGATTTTTTGACCACGACAGTCTGTAATGTGCGGTGCAGTGCGCGGTACCCTTCCGCAGGGCTTGGGTTCAAGCCCGGTTCAACCTAACATCAAATATGAAAAAAGGGTTTTTTCTAATAGCGGTCGCCCCTCGGCAGGCAATGACAAACCTCTGAGTGTATTTCTGCCATGAAAAACGACTTCTGAAAAAAAAAAACACAATTGTCGTTCGTCGTCTGCGTAAAACTGTAGGTCCCTCCCCTTTGTGTGTCACAAATTGGAGAAACTCGGCTAAGCACTAACATACATATGGGTGTTTCCTGCGTTACAGACTTTCCGTTTGGATACACTTTTCATCATAAAAACTATAGTAGGCTCTGAATGAACACAAATTTTTTGTCATGAGTAGTCATCTTCACCTATCTGAAACCAATAAAAATATTTTCCACAAATGTTTATGGTAAGTGCATAGCGATTAAAAGAACCCGTTCGGACGTTCCCAAAATGGAACTCGTATCAAAGATGACTGATGATTCTTGCAAAATTCTGCGAATATGCAAACTTAAACTTCCCAACGATGTTTAGTAGCTGTCAAACGCTGTGCAAAGTTGTTCGGACGTTCCCGCTCGGACGTTCCGATTTTTTCCAATGAGATACTCGTTTTGTAATGCAAATATGAGGTTTTGTAAATAATACAAAGTACTTAAGGCCTGAGTAGCTGGTGGGTGACAGCTAACAAGATCAACGGAAATAGGGTCAGTTAGCACTATTTCGGATACTGGTGCGAAATAAAGTCAATTGACATTATTTCCTTTCCAAAAGCTAAATAAAGTCAACAAAAATTTGCCGCGAAGCTACAAAAATTTAATGTGTGAAAGAGCAATAATATCAATGGATTTTATTTCGGTCTTTAAAAGGTAATAATGTCAATTGACTTTATTTCGCACCAGTATGTGAAATAGTGTCAATTTACCATATTTCCGTTGATCTTGGTCTGCTCGCATAAAATTTTGTTTTGCCAATCTCTAAATTCTTGAATTCCTTTTTAAAAAGCTGATATGCTAAATGAAGTCAAAACCATGTAGCGCTTTGGTATAGCTTACTTAACAATGTTTCTTTTCTTCCTGCTGCTTGTACAATTTTTATTAATTTATGGTCCTCATTTTCGCATCTCGCCTCCTCATTTTCACTATCATTTTATATATATATATTTTATAATTTTTTCTTAATGCTTTTTAAACTTTTTTTATGGCTTTATACTTGCCAAAATTCGAAGAAACTAATCCCTGTTTTTTGTTTTCAATAAATCCTTTCTTGCGCAAGTTAGTCGCATCTTGGTGCTTTTTTGCCATTATATCGCACACCTAGATCTAAAGTGAGCTAACTCAAAATTCAGAGAGGGAAATTTAACTGCTTGTGGATCTTACAGATTCAACGCAAATAATACAAAAACAAGTCTTAACAGTAGTTTTTATGTAATGTATATAAGCATGAAGAACAAATTATTTCCATTAATTGGATGTAAGTCCTATGAATTGATTTATGCAAAGCAATCGCCCAACAATTTTTTTTAGTTGATCACACTTCAGAAGCTGGACAGCTTCGACAGAGAATTTTTGTAGTGTGCGTGCAATTGATGTCACTGTGTGCGTGCAAACAAGTCGTGCAGTCGAATGAAGCTTTCGCTGCCTTCTAAAGCAGAGAGTGTATGTATACGAGAATATGCCTGCCGTGCAGGCGCCGCCCAGGGCTGCTTTAATTTTTAATTTTTCTTCTATAGTTTTTTTTTCTTTCGATCTCTCTTTATATTCCGCCCAATTTTCTTCATCTTTTCAAATTCCGTCTCCACTTCATTGCTTTCTCAGCCGTGCTTTTAACGTCCTTGGTCAAATATAAATCTGGGTCGTTCCGGTTACGTAGACCCGACTGTTGTGGGAAAGATTATGAGGCTGTTGTTGTTGTAGAGGCTAAAACATCCCCGCCCAGATCGGTTGATTTCACAGTCGTTGTCGAATTCCACTAACGGCAGCCCCAAGAAGCGTTCAGCCTCTATGGGGTCGGTCCACAGGGACGACGCCGTTAGGGTTGTAGGGTTTTCCGGGCATGCGAAGAGATGTTTCGAGTCGTGAGGGGTCTCTCCGCATGCCGGACATTCATTCGGCTCATCCGCGTTTAGCCCACTCAGGTAAGAGGTTAGCCTGCTGCAGTAGCCAGAGCGAAGTTGGGCTATTGTTGTTCTAGTCTCCCGAGGCAGATGGAGCTCCGTCGCGTCAATGTCCGGTGTTTGTGTGCCTAGAACGGCATTCACAGGTCTAGAGTCTACATAACTCGAGACTGAGTCCCTGTGAATGCCGTTCAGGGCCTGTCGGTATGCTGACGAGCCAGAGGCTGCTTGATGAACCTCTGGACTTTGTCTGTCAGTTCGTATAGATGCCTCCTGACGTGCCTTGGCGAGGGCTCCTCTGCAAGCAGCTGTCTGTTTGGGTGGCCACATCTATGGCTCCCAACCTGAAACTGCTTGCAGAGCATCGTGTTATGCTCCCTAATTGGGAGCATTTTCGCCTCATCATGGAGGTGGTGTTCTGGTGACATCAGGAGGCACCCGGTCGCTGTCCTGAGTGCTGTGTTTTGTACTGTCTGTAGCTTCATCCACTGCGCCCTACTAGTCCCCGGCGACCACACTGGTGCTGCGTAGTTTAAAACCGGCCGGCCTATTGCCTTGTATGTTGCCAGCAACGTTTCTTTGTCTTTGCCCCAAGTACTGCCGGCTAGCGACTTGAGGACCTTGTTGCGGCTCTGTACTTTATTGACAATAGCGGTTGAGTGCGCAGAGAAGGAGAGCAGGCTGTCGAATGTTACTCCGAGTATTTTGGGATTATTCCCCCTCGAAATTGGTGTATCATCGACGTGAATTCCCAGCGGTAGCTTGACCTTCGTCCAGGTGGTGAACAGGGTCGCAGAGGATTTCGTAGGGGAGAGGGCTAGACACTT
>NW_016157430.1:231006-259117 GCF_001687245.7 Rhagoletis zephyria | reverse complement strand
GAGGATTTCGTAGGGGAGAGGGCTAGACACTTTGCAGTGAAGAAGCGAGAAAGATCGGAGAGATATCCGTTTACTTTCGAACACAGGTCATCAATTCCATTCCCAGTCGCCATGATCGAGCAATCGTCGGCGTAGGAGACAATCGAGACTCCCTCTGGTGGTTGAGGGAGCTTTGAAATATAAAAGTTGAACAGTAGCGGGGAAAGGACACCACCCTGTGCAACCCCCTGTTTTATTTTTCTAAGTTTCCTCGATTTGTCTCTAAACATTACCGACGAATGTCGACCACTCAGATAATTTGCCGACCACCGTTTGAGCCTCTGTGGGAGAGAGGAGGCCTCTATATCTTCTAGTAGCGTGGAATGGCTGACAGTGTCAAAAGCATTTGACAGGTCCAACGCTACTAGAATCGTTCTCTCACAGCGACGGTTACGGTTAAGGCCACGAGTTATCTAGAGTGTTTATGGCGTTAAGTGCTGTTGTTGTACCGTGTACTTTACGGAAACCATGCTGATGCTTCGCTGGGGTCAGGTGGTTTGTGAAATACGGGAGCAGCAGGGCCTCAAGTGTCTTCGCTACCGGGGAAAGGAGTGTTATCGGTCGATACGATTCTCCTTTGTTGGCAGGTTTCCCNTTATCGGTCGATACGAATCTTCTTTGTTGGCGGGTTTCCCCGGTTTGAGCAGTGGGACCACTCTCCCCACCTTCCAGATGTCTGGGATGATGAGAGTGGCCATAGACAAATTGAGGACCTCCGTTAGGTACGCTACTCCCGCAGGACCCAAATTTTTCAGCATCAGCATCGCCTTCCCGATGGCCACCTGAACTTAACCGCAGGTGAAAGCAAGGGGAGCACAATTTGTTGGCAGTTTGTGCAGCCTTCTGGTCACTCGACGCTTGGTTTTGCCCACGGGAGGATGCAGTATGAACTGCCGGCTAAAGTAGCTCGCGCATCGCTCCGGGTCCGACGAGGCATGGTCGCCGAAAGAAATTTCGACTCTGTCGTCGTGCTTCGTCAGATTGGACAGTGGCCTTGCGGTTGACCAAAGCTTACTCACATCAGAGGTGAAGTTACTGGTCTTCAGATATTCTTCCCACTTCTTCCGCTTATGTACGTTCACTAGTTGCCGAATCTCCGCGTTGAGATCCCTGATACGGGGATCTCCGGGATCGGCCTGACGAAGACTGTCACGCTNCCGCGTCCTGATACGGGGATCTCCGGGATCGGCCTGACGAAGACTGTCACGCTCATCGGCTAGAACAGCCGCTTCGGCAGCGGAATTTGGACGTGGGTCAGTGATGCATCCTGCCGGTACGAAGCGAGCTGCANTAGTGAGCTCACGGTTGACCAAAGCTTACCCAGAGGTGAAGTTACAGGTCTTCAGATGTTCTTCCCACTTCTTCCGCTTATGTACGTTCACCAGTTGCCGAATCTCCGCGTCCTGATACGGGGATCTCCGGGATCGGCCTGACGAAGACTGTCACGCTCATCGGCTAGAACAGCCGCTTCGGCAGCGGAATTTGGACGTGGGTCAGTGATGCATCCTGCCGGTACGAAGCGAGCTGCAGCAGCGGTGACAGCCCTGCGGAACTTACGTTCACCAAGGTGGACGTCGGTTGGTGTGGGAAGGCAGCGAAGGTGTTTTCAGTAAATTCCGCGAAGCCTATCCAATCAGCTTTGGAGAAGTTGATATATGTTCGATGCTCCGCGGAAGCAAAGTCGGTTGGTTTATCGATCGAGATGACTATGGTCAGATGGTCTGATGCCGAGGTCAGCATAGGTCGCCATGATATGCTGTTTATCAGACCAGCGCTGACTATTGTTATGTCTGGCGAGCTACAGCAGCGGCCCACAATCCTGGTGGATGCGTCGTCGTTCATTGTGCAGAATGTCGAATCGTCTATATACTCAGCCAAATCTGTTCCCCTACGATCGTTTGACAGGCTTGAGAGCCACAGATCGTGGTGCGCATTAAAGTCACCTATTACCATTCGGTTTTCACCTCTGAGGAGCGCACCTATGGCAGGGTGATATCCTGCCGGGCAGCCGGTGACAGGGGGTATATAAACGTTGAATATTTCGAGCTCAACATCGCCTGACCGGATACCAATGCCCTGACATTCTAGGGTGGTATCCCTGCGGTCGATGTCTGCTTCGATAAGACGATACTGCACGGTGCGTGATGAACGCTAAAGCTTTGTTTTCCTCGAAAGCGGTAACATAAAAAAGCGGTCGCAACTTTACGTTGCCAAAAACATTGCCATGTAAATATTGCAAGATGTCAACTAAGATGACGGCAATATACACCGTAATGTAATTTGACGGCACCGTAATATTTCTGACGGCAACAGTGACGGTGTATAACAATTTATCAACGTTTTTTGGCAACGTCATATTTGTAGCGGTGTATTAGGAAATTAGTTTACAATTCTTTTGACCAAAATAAAAGCATTAAATATACATTTCTATGAATTTTGAATAATAAAGTGGAAAGTGCGTGGATGGCCGAAGTGGATGAGTCCTAATAAACTTTGTGAAAAGCAATGAACGCCATTTAGCTTTACATAAAAGCGGTACCGCTATTAGCGTTAAAAATGTCGTTCGATATGATACGGTCGTAATATTGCGGCACCGCTTCTCGAGGAAACCAAAGCTTAAGCCACCACAATTATCTCGCTCGCGGTCTCGACGGTGCACGTTGTACCCGGCACAATTCAACAATGTTGAATTGCTGTGCAACTTCGTCTCTTGGACCGCAGCTATCAGTATACCATGCCTTCCCATAAAGACGGTTATCTCCTCGATCTTGATCTGAAACCCGTTGCAGTTAAATTGAAGGAGCTTCTTGTGGTTCGGAAGACGTGTGGTGATGCGGGGTGTGAGAGATGTGTGTGGTCGTGTCGCCATTGGCTGTGTGCGCTGCTGAGGTGGTTGCCGCCCTGTGGTGGTGGTAGGTTGCGTCGCGGTTGAGGTTTGCGACCGTGCAGCGCAACACGGGCCCTCGAAGTTCCTCGTCCAGTCTCGCGTGGTGCGCAGACCTGAACATGCCCTAAAGTGGCACCAGCCAAGGCAGGTGTTGCACTTGACTGATGTCACATTACAGAATATCCTGGTCTGACATACCGTGCAGATTGTAGGAGGAACCAAGAGTTGTTGACGGCGGCGTGTGGTTGGTGGTGCGGTTGTTGTGTGTGTTCTGTGGTCTGTCGCGGTTGTGGTGTGGTCTATTGTGTCTGTCTTCGTGAGCGGTTGTTTTTCTGGGTTTACGCTTTCGTGGAACATTCATAAATGTGGAATATCTTTTGAAATGATGTATAGCATTAAATCCATCTTTTTGGATATTCCAAAACTGTTTGCAATAGACCCATATGATTTTCCATCATTTTGCATGTGTATGATAATTTTTCGGGTATTTTCGTCACAACTCTTATTCTTTCCCATGTTTTCTTTTAGAGGATGATAGATAAACCAAGTAAACTGCAAAACAATTTCTATGAATCCTCTCGCATGTATTTCAAGTATTTTGACATTTAATAATTAAAGCCTACTAGAAAGTTCGCCGATCTATTCAAATATATGAAGAGCTGACAACCTCGTTTCTAATTAAGTGCACGCAGCTGTATGTCATCGCCGCCAGGCCATCGCGATCTTGTATTCTATCTTTCTTGTCAAATATGCATTTAGATCCAACTGTCATACTACTATTAATGGTAACAATGAATATTCATTAAAATCGTTTCAATTCGTAATGAAAGTAGATTACATACTTCTAGTCTAAATAAATTTTTTAATATAAACTAGCTTTTTTAATTCTAAACTAGATCAACAATCTCAATATTTATAAAAAATTTGTCTTAAAAAAATACGTTCCAAAGCATCCCTGTTGATCATTTATAATTGTCATAATTCAAATGCAAATTTGAATAGAAATTTTGATACAAAAGATTTTCCGCGATATGGCTCATTCCACGGTGACGGGTGTGACAACTCACATTTTAAGGCTTAATTCTTAAACTGTAATATAAAATTCTTTAAAGCGAGTATTTTCCAATCGGTTTCCGAGGTATACACAATGCCAAGGAAAAAAATTCAAAAACCGTTTCATCCGAACGAGTTATATGAATTTTAGTCACTGTGACGGGTGTGACAAGGACGCAAACCAAATTAGCTACTACTTATATCAAAGTTTTACTGCTAATTATGCCTTCTGTTTATGGGTTTAAACAAATCGTTGTATAGTTAAAGAACCATTTTCAACATTTACGCGAAAGTTGCTTACCTCTATTGGAAATTAAAGATTATATGTTCCAAGTTCAACTGTGACGGGTGTGGCAAGTTGAGCACGAATGCATAAATACACATTATTAGACAACTAAACTAACTTTATTTCTCAAAAAATCTGATTTTACGAACACAAAAGATTCTGCCACCTAAAGAAGGGATAATCCTTGATCGGACTCTTCATATCTTGTCTGTCTGAGTAATTGTAAAGTACCTTATTTTTAAATAGTATGAGGGTGTTACCTGTCAAACCGAGGCTATTACCCAGCAAACACAGTTTCAAACGTTTGAGAAAAATGTATTTCTCAATTTGATATCAAATGTTTTTCTCAAATGATTCTCAAATTGAAAACGAGGTTTAAATTTTACATTTAATTTTACAATTCATTTGAGGTTGATTTGAAGAAAGATGTCAAGTATCAAACGTTATAAAAACGCGCAGTTAAATCAAAAATTGTAAGAATAAAATTAAGATCAATTGAAAAAAAAAAACAATGAATAGAAAAAATTTCATAGAGAAAGCCCACAAATAGTGGATTTGATGTTTGCGCGGATTGAAAAAGCTGCAGCCCTTCAAGACGAATTTATTATAAATTACTTTATCTTAATTGTTTCTTTTATTATGTACATACATATGTACATCGCGAAGAAAAAATAAATAAATTTTATTTCCACATTTGATAAATAACCCTTGAAATTGCTTTGAGAGCTAACCATGGTGAAATAATAATAAGGTGTTGTCACTTAGGGGGTAGTTGTTGTAATTTTAGCAATTTCGGCATACCAGCGTTACAGTAATGTCTACTCTATTCATCCCAGTTTAATTTCTGGGCAAAATGGAACAAAATATGGAGCATACAATTTTGTGAAAAAAGTATACGTAGGTATCAATTACTACGTTTATACGCACGTATTATTTGCAAATAACAATTTGCAAAATGGTAAACTTTGCCGTATAAACGCTGAGTTAATTTTTTATTTGCAAATAACTAAATCACGCAAATAAGTATTGATTAGTGGTACTATTTGCAAATAAGCGCAAGACGCGCCATTCGTAGGTTTATTTTCTTTTTCGATGGTCGTCTTATTGCCTTTTAATAATCAAGATGTTGCCATTTTTAACTTTATTTTCTTTTTCGATGGTCATATTATATAGAATTTTTCACCATCGAATAAACAGTGAGTTAGGTATTTGCAAATTATTTTTATTTGCAAATAGCTTACGTATAAACGTAGTAACTGTTTCTTTGTTTCGCTTTTGTTTTGACTTTTCTTTTAAAATTCATTGGAAAATTTGAGCGATAATATCCAATAATTGTGATTTTGTAAATAAATTTTTGGTAAAATATATACTATACATATCCAAAAGATTATTGGAGCAGTGCCTCGGATGGCTACGATAATGCACTTTGGTCTAACAATTTAAACGCATAATTATTTTATAATATAACTGATAGAATTCAGAAATGTAATTTTAAAATGTTAACGAAAATAAAGGTCGTAATAAAATTCTCTTTAAAGTTAACATATTTAGAAACTAAGTACGCATATACATGTACTTCAGAACTTAAGGAAAAAATACAAATAAAACTCCACACGGGCTAATATGTCATTTTTAGTAGAATTTAAGAATAATTAAATAAAGAGAAATGTATAATTTAATTTGTTTTAATATGAATAAATGAAAGACGGAAAATAATCCTTATTTTTTAGGTTTTAACCATCATCATATGTATGTGTGAGGTATGACCGTGTGGCCTTTAAGTTTTACAAATAATTTTAAGGTAGAAAAATATAACTGAATAATAATTATTAAAATCAATATATTTGATCGAAAAAATAAAAATTACATAATAATAATTTCTTTTGAGCGAAAAAATGAAACTGTAATTACACTGGTTTACAGAAAAAATATTTTATTGATGCAAGCTTCATTCAACTGGTGTGGGGTCCACTGATATATGTATGTATTGGAAATAGTACCCAAAAAGTAGTAAAAATAATCCTAATCTTTTCGCCCTTTTTATACTACCCCAAAATGCCTGGCCGCAATTGGCATGCATAAAAAGTGAGGTTATGTAAGTGACATCACCTTATATTTGTTTCACCATGAGAGTTAACCATATTCTCAAATGGAGATCAAACTCCCCTTTTTATTGAGAAAGCTGTAATTTTCAAATCAATATCAAATTATTTTCAAACGTTTGACATTTGATAAAGGCTTTGATTTCAAATCATTCTCAAATGTATATCAAACCTAATTGTTTGCTGGGTACCTGCCAAACCGTTTTAGATACTGTTTTTGCACTGAGAAGTGAAATAATGGTTTATATTTATCCGTGACAGCATAGCTTAAGTTTTCCCATCGCCCGAGCAACATATCTTTATGATGATGTTGTTGTTTTTGTTGTTGTTGTTGTTGTTGTTGTGGCGGCTACAACAACCCCGCCCAGGACGGTTGGTATCTCAGTCGTTGTCGTCTAGTTCCACTAACGGCAGCCCTAGGAAGCGTGCAGCTTCTGTGGGGTTGATCCACAGGGACAAGGCCGTTAGGGTTGTCGGGTTTTCTGGGCATGCGAAGAGATGTTTCGAGCCATGTGGGGTCTCTCCGCATGCCGGACACTCATTTGGCACATCCTCATTCAATCTACTCAGGTAGGAGTTTAACCTGCTGCAGTAGCCGGAGCGAAGTTGTGCTAGTGTCGTTCGTGTCTCCCGAGGCAGATGAAGCCCCGTCTCGTCTGTGTCCGGGGGCGGTAAGCCTAGAACGGCATTCACTGGTCTAGAGTCTACATAACTCGAGACTTGACTCCCTGTGAATGCCGTTCAGGGCCAGTCGGTAAGCTGACGGGACCAGAGGTTGCTTGATGAACCTCTGGACTTCGTCCGTCAGTTCATATAGATGCCTCCTGACGTGCCTAGGCGAGGGCTCCTCTGCAAGCAGCTGTCTGCTTGGGTGGCCACTTCTGTGGCTCCCGATCAGGAACTGCTTGCAGAGCATTATATTGTGCTCCTTTACAGGGAGCATTTGCGCCTCGCCGTGCAGGTGGTGTTCAGGCGACATCAGGAGGCATCCTGTCGCTGTCCTGAGTGCGGTGTTCTGTACAGTCTGTAGCTTCGTCCACTGCGTCCTACTAGTCCCTGGCGACCACACTGGCGCTGCGTAGTTCAAAACCGGCCGGCCTATTGCCTTGTATGTTGCCAGCAACGTTTCTTTGTCTTTGCCCCAAGTACTGCCGGCTAGCGACTTGAGGACCTTGTTGCGGCTCTGTACTTTATTGACAATAGCGGTTGAGTGCGCAGAGAAGGAGAGCAGGCTGTCGAATGTTACTCCGAGTATTTTGGGGTTATTCATCGTCGGAATTGGTGGGTCATCGACGTGAATTCCCAGCGGTAGCCTGACCTTCTTCGTCCAGGTTGTGAACAGGGTCGCGGAGGATTTCGTAGGGGAGAGGGCTAAACACTTTGCAGTGAAGAAGCGAGAAAGTTCGGAGAGATACCCGTTTACTTTCGAACACAGGTCATCAATTCCATTCCCAGTCGCCATGATCGAGCAATCGTCGGCATAAGAGACAATCGAGACTCCCTCTGGTGGTTGAGGGAGCTGTGAAATGTAAAAATTAAACAGTAGCGGGGAAAGGACACCACCCTGTGGGACCCCCTGTTTTATTTTCATCACTTTACTCGGTTTGTCTCTAAACATTACCGACGAGTGTCGACCACTCAGATAATTTGCCGACCACCCTTTGAGCCTCTGTGGGAGAGAGTAGCGTGGAATGGCAGACGGTGTCAAATACCTTTGACAAGTCCAACGCTACTAGAATCGTTCTCTCACAGGGACGGTNTCACTTTACTCGGTTTGTCTCTAAACATTACCGACGAGTGTCGACCACTCAGATAATTTGCCGACCACCCTTTGAGCCTCTGTGGGAGAGAGTAGCGTGGAATGGCAGACGGTGTCAAATACCTTTGACAAGTCCAACGCTACTAGAATCGTTCTCTCACAGGGACGGTTTCGGTTAAGGCCACGAGTTATCTGAGTGTTTATGGCGTTAAGTGCTGTTGTTGTACTGTGCACTTTACGGAAACCATGCTGATGCTTCGCTGGGGTCAAGTGGTTTGTGAAATACGGGAGTAGCAGACTCTCCCCACCTTCCAGATGTCTGCGCCCCGCAGGACCCACATTTTTCAGCATCAGCATGCATATTCCGTCGGGACCCATGGCTTTGGAGGCTTTCGCCTTCCCGATGGCCACCTGAACTTCACCGCAAGTGAAAGCAAGGGGGGCACAAGTTGTTGGCAGTTTGTGCAGCCTTCTGGTCACTCGACGCTTGGCTTTGTCCACCGGAGGATGCAGTATGAACTGCCGGCTAAAATAGCTCGCGCATCGCTCCGGGTCCGACGAAGCATGGTCGCCGAAGGAAATTTCGACTCTGTCGTCGTGCTTCGTCGGATTAGACAATGACCTCACGGTTGACCAAAGCTTGCTCACACCAGAGGTGAAATTACAGGTCTTCAGATGCTCCTCCCACTTCTTCCGCTTATGTACGTTTACTAGTTGCCGAATCTCCGCATTGAGATCCCTGATACGGGGATCTCGGGGATCGGCCTGACGAAAGCTATCACGCTCATCGGCTAAAACAGCCGCTTCGGCAGGGAAGTTTGGACGTGGGTCCGTTATACATCCTGCCGGTATGAAGCGAGCTGCAGCAGCAGTGACAGCCCTGCGGAACTTACGTTCACCGAGATGGACGTCGGTTGGTGTGGGGAGCGCTGTGAAGGTGTTTTCGGTAAACTCCGCGTAACCTTTCCAATCAGCTTTAGAAAAGTTGATATAGGTCCGGTGTTTGGCGGAGGCAAAGTCGGTTGGTTTATCTATCGAGATGACTATGGGTAGATGGTCTGATGCTAGAGTCAGCATAGGTCGCCACGTTATGCTGTTTATCAGACCAGCGCTGACTATTGTGATGTCTGGCGAGCTACTGCAGTTACCCATAATCCTGGTGGGTGCGTCGTCGTTCATTGTGCAGAATGTCGAATCGTCTATCTGCTCAGCCAAGTCTGTTCCCCTACGATCGTTTGACAGGCTTGAGTGCCAAAGATCGTGGTGCGCATTAAAGTCACCTACTACCATACGGTTTTCACCTCTGAGGAGCGCACCTATATCAGGGTGATATCCTGCCGGGCAGCAGGTGACAGGGGGTATGTATATGTTAAATATTTCGAGCTCGACATCGCCTGACCGGATAGCGATGCCCTGACATTCTAGGGTGGTATCCCTGCGGTCGATGTCTGCTTCGATAAGACGATACTGCACGGTGTGGTGCGTGATGAACGCTAAGCCACCACCATTATCTCGCTCGCGATCTCGACGGTGCACGTTGTACCCGGCGCAATTCAACAAAGTTGAATTGCTGTGCAACTTCGTCTCTTGGACCGCAGCTATCAATATACCATGCCGACACATGAAGACGGTTATCTCCTCAATCTTGCTCTGTAGCCCGTTGCAGTTAAATTGAAGGAGCTTCATGTGGTTCGGGAGATGTGTCGTGATGTGGGGTGTAAGGGATGTGTGTGTTCTTACCGCCGTTGGCTGTGTGCGCTGCTGTGATGGTTGCCGCCCTGTGGTGGTGGCGGGAGGCGTCGCAGTTGAGGTCTGCGACCGAGCAGCGCAATCCGGGCCCTCGAAGTTCCCAGTCCAATCTCGCGTGGTCCGCAGACCTGAGCATGCCCTAAAGTGGCACCAGCCAAGGCAGGTGTTGCACTTGACTGATGTCACATTACGGAATATCCTGGTCTGACATACCGTGCAGATTGTAAGGGAACCAGTTGGCGGCGGCGTGTGGGTGGTGGTGCGGTTGTGTGTGTTATGTGGTCTGTCGGGGCTGTGGTGTGGTATGTGATGTTAATATGTTGTTGTGTTGTGGTGACTGTATGTGGCTGCTCGGGTGGACTGAGGTTAGCCGTGGAGGCTGCTCTGTTTGAGCAACGGGGGGCCACGTACGACGTGATCCACTGTCGGTGTGTCCGTAGTCCTGAGCAGACTCTAAGGTGACTCCACCCCTCGCAGGCATTACACTTGACTGAGGTGGAGTTGTGGTGTAGTCGTCTCCGGCATACACAGCAGGTGTAGATTTCTGGCCCTGGGTTTGACTCGATGCCGGCCCTGAGTAGAAGAATACGTAGTGAATGTAGCCCTATGGACGAACAACTTCTGAGATACTTCGCCGACCTAAACGGGGTTAGATCGCCGAAACAACAGCCCTTGGTCGGGTAAAACCCGAGTCATTCCGGTACGTAGAACCGGCTGTCGTGGGAAGGATATCTTTATGATCATTATCATTGCTGATCACAAACAGATATATGACACATTTCAGATTAGCAGATAAGTAACGGTAGCAGTCCCTGGCCGAATTTATTGATATTTGTCAAACTTTAAATTGTGGCGGGTGTGACATNCAGATTAGCAGATAAGTAACGGTAGCAGTCCCTGGCCGAATTTATTGATATTTGTCAAACTTTAAATTGTGACGGGAGTGACATGTGACGGGCGTGACCAACATAATCTGTTCTTTTTACGAAAATAAGAGCATATAAACACTTGAAAGCAATTCGCACATATTCGCCTATGTCATAGCGTTACTTTCGTCAGCTTTTTTACACTGTCCAAGATGTGTTTTCTTTCAAAAAATAACTATTTTGTGTATTTTGTGACGGGCGTGACATTAATATATGCTTTGCTTCAATATATAATAAAATATTTAGTACTTGCACAAAAAACTAAAAAATTACACTTTTACAATGACGACTAATTGTTCTCTCCACTGACCGTTTAAATAATGCAAAAAAGAAAATAGACTACGAAATTCAGTCTTGTCAATTTTGAAGAAAATTAACCTCTGATTTGATTTTTGTAAATGGTGCAACCTAAAGTATAAAAATATCTGATTTTGATATAAATTTCGAAATTTTGGCTTTCAATCTTGAAAGTTAGATTTATTTACTCTTACTTACTAGAAATAATACACTCAAATTCTTAAGTTTGTTTTCGTTTTCGCAAAACGATAAGTTTCACAAATATTTCAAATTATTCTCTGGAACATACACATTTATCGTTATTATTGGAAATGCAAGACTTGGCATGTATTTTCAATTTCTTATTTAATCAATTCAAATGAACCAAACCACATGTTTCTAAAATATTTCTCAATTTAGATTTTAAAGTTTTTTCTGAAACTTGAATATAACACTGTGCGGAGAATGAGGGAATTAGATATCAGGTGATCTCAGCTATTTTCGAATGTAAACAAACAAAATGGCGCATTCCATACTTGTAAGCTTATACAATGATTGTAACTACCTCCTTTTTTGTATCGTGCATGAACCATGGTTAGTTTCATTTATTGACATTCGTTGAGGTTGCCGACCACTTGACTTTTAACAAGTTTATGACATTTAACTATGTTAAATCATGCTACCAGATTCACTAGCGGCAAAATTTTTGTTTCTTGAAAAAGTAAAAAAAAATTAAGTTAGTGAAGTTGGATCACGGTATTAAAAGAAAATTCTTGCGCGTTTCCAAACTGCAAGAATTCGGTACACCTGCGCAAAGGTTTGAAAATAAAGTTGTTTGCTTTTCCGAGGATAGTAAACGTAATACGATCTAATGCAGTTTGTTGAATAATTGCTGACGCAAAATATTTTTAATCCTCTAAACCAGAGGTTCCCAAACTTGCTTTTCTTGTAGACCCCTTTCAAAACATTACTGGTTTCGGTGGACCCCCTGCTGCCCTTTCTAACATATTTCCAAACTCATCGAAAAATGTGAAGGTTAGATGTAACGGTGAAAAGTGGCATCGTGGGTGAGTTCCAAAACTGAATTCGGAGTGGCGTTCTATTTATTAAAATAATGTGACTACACACTTGCAAGTTTTTAAAAAACAGGCTCTCCCGAGTGACCTGGCACCCAGAGTAAAGCGAGACGGTTATGTTTGCCAACATAATTTAGTGCAGACACGTAAACTCCTTTCCCTCCACTTTTTGCCACCACGTAGTCTATGGCTTTGAGGATTGTAAATACTTCAGCTGGAAGACCGAAGTGAAGTTTATCCTCATTAACTTCGAAAAAGATCCCAGATCCTGGCCCAGAGTCAGTGTGGGAGTTTGGGCTCAGTGCTGGAATTAAACCAGTATTCCCCCTCAGGGAACTCAGCATTATAGCATTATAGACACAAGTGCTCAAATCTCTGCCGCCAGCAATTTCCGCCTCGCTTCTCTCAGTGTTATACCAACATTCAATTCTTTTAAGTCTGCAAGTGGCCTTTAAGGCTTCCTTCCCTACGTATGAAGACACAAAGTGACAGTAAGTCAAACAAATTTAGTTAAATAAAGGGGCTATCAAGCAACCATTTTTATTCTTTGCTATCGAAACCAGATACATTTTCGTGGACCCCCACTTACAATTCGTGGACCCCCATATTTTTTTAACGCCAACGTAGACCCCCGTCGAGTCTCCCGTGGACCCTTGGGGGTCCACTTGGACCACTTTGGGAATCACTGCTCTAAACGATGTACCGTTATCCGTGGAAGAGGGAGGAGGTGGAGTTACTTGTAACCAGGGACATAACAGTTATAAGTTTTATAGCAAAAACGTTGCACCATAACAGTTATTAGATGAGAAATATCTTATTTCGTCGATAAGAGTTATAACCCAACGTTTACTTTTTACGTTGCCTGATAACTGTTATGCAGGAGAAGTATTTTTTCCGTTGCCGATAAGAGTTATTTCCCAACGTTTATTTTTTTACGTTGCTGGATAAGAGTTATTTTACAACGTTTATTTTTTACGTTGTCTGATAAACGTAAGATTAGGATATTGGTGAAGATGGGGATGGAGAATAAGATAAAGATGATGAAATAAAAGTGAGAGAGTGAAATAACTATTATCAGATAACGTAAAAATAAACGTCGGGCAATAACTGTTATCAAGCAACGTAAAAAATAAAAGTTGGGCAATAACCGTTATCGAGCAACGTAAAAAATAAACGTTGTGAAATAACTCTTATCAGCAACGGAACAAATATTTCTCATCTATTAACTGTTATGAAACAACGTTTTCGTTAAATTTCAGAATTCAGGCAACGTTTTCAATTTGTAAATTCGAGATAACAGTTATTTTTGGTCCCTGCTTGTAACAGTACCAATTTTTTGGATTCTCGGGCTGTTCTGATACAGATGTTGCTGCTAAGAAATTTATATATAAATAAATATAGGGTCGCAACTACATATGTATTTGGGACAAGAATTATCCACATGAGATAATATGCCCTTATGCAAAAAAAATAAAATATTTAAAATCTCATTTATTATACATAAGGGTGGGAAATAGTTTTCGATAAGGTACGTCCTATGTATCATATTCAATCCACAACTGTTTTGTATGTTTCCACACAAAAACACTATATTTTTTGCAAATACATAGAAATATGTGTCTGAAGTCAGCATTGATTTTGCTCATATATGATGCATGGACTTGTGAGACAAGGTAAAAAACTGTTCCCATGAATCACATGTGATTCATTGGACAGGAACCCGTTAACATATACGTCTAGTCAAAGGATTAAGCGTTTATTAAAAAAAAAAAGAATGCGGTTTGAAATGTGCACTTTTTTGTAAAATTGGAGGTGGATTTTGCGCAAAAATACTGCTGATGGCCTAACACGAGTTTAATTTTTCTTTTCGAAAATAATCATTATACAAATAACCCAACATTTCCCACGCACAACATTAAATCCTCTGATGTATTGTTTGATTGCTATCAATGTGGTAAGGTAGCTCATATTATTATTATTATTATTATTTAGAAGCTGGTATGAATACCAGCACTAAATGATCTATTTGAGCATTGGCTGCCGAGACCATCAGCTCTGAATTTACTGTTGTTTAAGGTTGTGTTTATTAGATTGTCATTTCTATATCTTTGATAAATTTGGCGATTTTTTCAATATTAGCAAAGCTAGGGGTAGCTAGGACGTCGTTTATATTCTGTGTTAAATACTGCTTTTTTTGTGTTGTAGTATTTTTGGCAATTGTTGAGGATGTGGTCTAATGTTTGGATTGTGTTACAGGTGATGCAGATTGGTTGATTTTCCTTTTTCAAGATATATTCGTGGGTTTGTGTGGTGTGCCCGAGACGCAATCGTGAAAAGATTCTGGTTTTGAAACCATGTATATTTGTTGGGTATTGTGGAGGAGTTCCATCTTTGTTAATGTTAGTATAGTGATAATGTTTGTGGCTGCTACGCAGTTGGCGTGTTTCGTGTATTATAAGCGTTTTGATATGGCGTTTTATGTCAAGCTTTTCGATTTTTGGGGTGCGTATTATTGGTGCATTGCAAGCAAATTTTGCAGCTTCATCGGCGTAGGTGTTACCGTCAATTTCTGCGTGTCCTGGAACCCATAGGAGCTTAAGCGTTTTCTTGTTTTTTATTAACATATCTCTTATTTGATTAATTGTTAATTGTTAATTTCTAACTGCCTGTAACACCGATAGACTGTCTGAACATATCACAGTTTTTGTTTTTTTGTGAAGGGAAAATACTATAGCTTCGTGTATAGCTGCTGCTTCTGCCGAGAAGACTGAAGAGAAAGGGAACATTGATTTCATGCTAATGCAGGAGCCTGTTTCCGATGTTATACTGAAAGCAACGCTATTTTGTGTTTTAGACCCATCAGTAAAGATAATTTGCCAGCCGCTCTTATTGTAAGTGTTCGCCTTTTCGAGGAAGATTTGTTTGAATATTGAATTTGGGGTGTTATCTTTTTTGTGGGTGTGTAGTGTTATATCGCAACATTGGCTGTCAAGAGTCCACGGTGGGTTGTAACTTCGTAGTCTATGTGGTTTTACTTCCAAGTTGTACTTGTTGCATAGTTTGATAATTCGGAGCAGTGAAGGAGTAACGTTGAATGTTCGTTTGGATAGTACCAGTTTTTTTACGTCTTCGGATATTATAGATGTATTTAAAAATAAAACTTTTGGTATTAAGCTAGTGTTGACATTCTGTATATGTTCCTCTAGTGTGGGCAAGCCAGATTCAATGAAGAGGTTATTTGTCGTGGTGGTGCGAAAAGCGAATAGGCTGGTTCTGATCGCCTTGTGGTACATTGGCTTTATAATGTTTAGAGTTGTTTTCGGAGCGGATCCGTATAAGCAAAGTCCGTAATCGATTTTGGCCAGGATTATAGTTTTTGTGATGTGTATGAGTGTGTTTATGTGGACATATCCTTTATATGACAAATACGATATTAAACTAAGTCTGGAGAGTAGATCCCTCTTTAGTTTTAAAAGATGCCGTTTCCATGTGTAGTTTTTTGTGAATATTAAACCTAGTATTCGCAGTTCATCCACATTCTCGATAGTTTGTTGCTTCAATTCTATTGAGTGACTATTGGAATCGCATTTTAGTTTTTTACAAATATGAAGTTTTTTTGTTTTTTCGAGGGAAATTTTCGCACCTGATCTTAAGGTCCAGTCATCAATTTCTTTCAGAATATTTCTTAAAATTTTATTTGACTCGCTATTGTTCTTTTTGTTGCACAGTATAAATAAATCGTCGGCATAGATACAGTGGTTAACAAAGCTTGTGTTTCTGTATTATAGTGCTTATTTCGTTAAACGCGATTGAAAAGAGGAGTACTGAAAGCGGTGATCCTTGGGGAATACCATTCGTTAAAGGATATAATTTGGAGTAAATACCGTTTACCCTGACTCGGAATTTTCTATTTTGGAGGAATGATTTTACAAAATTGAAGATCTTGGGTCCAACTCCCCACTGATGTAGTTTCTCTAGAATGACGTGAGCTCCTATTCTGTCGAACGCTTTTTCGAAGTCTAGTGATAATATTGAAATGTGGTTATGGGCTGATAGCGTTTTTGCCACATTGTAGTCGATGTGTAGCAGGGCATCCGTACATCCTCTTCCTGGTCGAAAACCGACCTGGTTGGATGAGATGAGCCTTTTTGCCTCTGTAAACCAGACTAGACGTGTCGCGACTATTTTCTCTACTAATTTCGACAGGCACGAAATTAGCGAGATGGGTCTGTAGGATCCGAGAAGGTTGAGGTCTTTCTGAGGTTTTGGGATAGGGATGATGGTTGCCGCTTTCCAGTTTTGGGGAATAATGCCTGATTGGAAAATATTATTGTACAGTGTCAAAAGTCTCGTTTTTGTGGATAAGTTCAAGTGTTTAATCATGCTGTATGAGATGCGATCAAAACCTGGTGTTTTTCCTTTAGTACTTTTTAGGGTGGAATACATTTCATCCATGGAAATATGCACTTCCATTTTCATTGCTGTTGGATTAGTGGTTTGGTTTGGCGCTATATTTGATTTTTTTGCCTGGTTGAATTGATTAGGAAAATTGTTGTCGTTCGAGCATTGAGACCAGTTGTGAGCAAAGAGGTGGGCTATTGTTCGCGTTTCCGTTGTTGTTCCTTGTGGTGTTTGAATTGCTGCTATTGACGTTTGTGTATTTTGATTTGTTAGCCTCCGCACTTTGTTCCATAATTCCTGCGATGATGAGTTTATGTTTATGCTTTTTGCAAAATTTTCGAAGCTAGATTTTTTTGTTTGCTTCATTTCCCTGCGGAAGATAGCATTACGTTTTTTGTATTCAAGAAGATTCTGTTCTGTTGGAGATTTTCGAAAAAGATGCCATGCTGTCATTTTTTGGTTGCGGAGATTTGCTAAAGTCTGGTTCCACCAGGGGACATGGGTTCTGGTCTTCTGAGAGGATTGAGGGATCCAAAGGTTGGCTGCTACACGAATTGCCTTTGTAATATTATTTGCTTCTTGATTAATGTTTACAGAAATCGGTCTCTCCGAAAGTTCCTCTTCGACGGATTGACTGAATTTTGCCCAATCAGCAAAGTTGAGTAGAAATTTCTTTTCAGTGTGGTGTTTTTCGGTGTTGTGTGTCAAATTGATTGTGGTGATTATCGGGAAATGGTCGCTGTGATAAAGATCCTCTAAGATATTCCATTTGATGATCGGGAGCAAGCTAGCTGAGCAGCATGTAATGTCTACATGGGTCAGTGTCCCGTGCGTTGAAAAGTGGGTTGGTCTACCGTCGTTTATTAAGAAAAGGTCCGATTGGTTGATTATGTGTTCTATTATTTTGCCTCGATTGTTGTATGTTGGGGAACCCCACAAAGGATTCCAGCTGTTAAAATCTCCTAAAAAGATTATTGGTGTTTGAATTAAGGCGAGTGTATCCATTATTTCTTTGGTAGGAATCTGTAAGTTTGGTGGAAAATAGCATGATATTATTGTAAATTTTATATTAAGGTTGACTTCGATCGCTATTATTTGTAGGTCGGTGTTTAATGAAATTATTTTGTGGGGAATATTAGCTTTAATAAGCACCCCTATTCCTTGTTTGGCTGTTGTAATTGTTGATGAGTTTAGAAAATGGCTTAAGTATCCTTTTGGGGGATATGGGTTGAAGTTGTGTTTGCAATGTGTTTCTTGCAGTGATATGAAGGGTGGATTTTCTTCTTTAATTAAGAGGTTAAGCTCATTGATGTTGTTAAAGAATCCTTTTATATTCCACTGTAATATTTTGAAATTCATGTTTTATTTATTAGTTTATATGCTTTGTTGTATTTATTTGTTATTTGCCGTTATTTGTTTATTGATTAATTATAATTTAGGTTCTTCTTCGGAGTCAGAAAGGGCCATATAATATTCATTTTTATTTAGTAGCTGTTGAGTTATTTTGGTGCATGGTGAGATAGTATTATTGTTTTCAGGTGTGTTGTTGGTGAGTTGTGAAGTTGAGGTTTGTGAATTATCATAGTGATCAGAGAGTTTGTTTGAAATGGATGTTTTAATTGTTGTTGTGTTACTAGTGCTGCTTAGGTTAGTTTTTTTGGGCGATATTTGGGTTTTTTGTAATTTGTTTTGATTAATTTTAGTCGGTGGGGATGAAGCGGGGCGTTTAGCAATGCTTGTGGTTTCTGTTGGAGGCGTTGGTGGTGGCTTGTTGGTGGATGTTTGTTTGTTTCCTTTGGTGATGTCTAAGTAAGTATGTTTTGGGATTCTTTGTGGTTCGTTTTTTTCATTGTATTTACGACGTGCTTCTCCCATTGAGCATTTAGCAGTTGTCTTTATTTTTAGGATTTCTTGGGTTTGTTTGAATCTAGGGCAATCTTTGTCTGATGATGCGTGGTTGTTGCCACAATTTGCGCATTGTTTGCGCGAACAGTCAGTTGGGGAGTGAGGTGGAAGGTTGCAGCCTTCACACGTGGCAGGATTAGTACACCGTGTTTTTGTGTGCCCCAAGAGCTGGCAGTTTTTGCAACGCATAGGGGTAGGGTAGTACGGTGTGACTTTAACTTTGTACCATGCTATATCAATGTCTTTGGGTAGGTGGTAAAGATCGAAAGATAATACAATTTTTCCAGTAGGAGTTGCTTTGCCTTCAAATGTGCGTGTGAATTTGTATACGTTTCTTACGCCTTGACTTTTTAATTCTTGTATGATTTCCTCGTCGCTTACAAAATTTAGGCAGGGCGCATAAGTTACTCCGTTTATTGTGTTTAGATTGTCTTGGTATTTGACTGTCACCGGGCATAGATTACCGAGTGTTTTCACTTTTAAAAACCGCTCAGCTACTCTTGAGTTAAGTGTCAGTATAATCAATGATCCGTCTTTGAGTTGCTTTACGTTTTCTATTTGAGTTGATATTGAGTCTATTGCTCTTTTTATTACGAATGGGCTTAGTTTTTGTAGTTCATTGTTGGCTGCTGTAATTGTTATGTATTTGGGTTGGTTAAGTGGTGTTTGTTTATGTGTAAGTGTGGGAAATGTGTAATCGGTGTCGTCAAATTGGCTTAGTATTGCGAATCTGTTTGTTGATTTGTCAGGTGGCTCTGGTTGTGTTGGCATTTTGTTGTTTGTTGGTATGTTGTAGCGGTTCCTTGTTTACAAAGTGGTTGTTATGCTGATGCTCCACTAAAGTGCACAAAAGCGAAATATGATAACGGGTTATTTGGTATTGTTATTACGCGAGCTAAGAACACTTGTATGAACACGTCCGAATAGTTTAAGAGTTGGTCGATGTAGGTAGCTCATAATTTTGTACAATTAGTGAAACTTGAAAACATATTTTTTGTCAAAAAATTTGAAATGGAACTACCTTTTTGTATCATGGTAATATGCAAGGGAAGATGTTACCATGCAATTTGTATAAAAAAAGTATCTTCATGCCGATTTTTTTAGCGGATTTGGCTTTCGGGTAAAGGTGTGTGTGCTATTTGGTTGACCATGGCTGTATGCATGATAAAAACATTAAAATCATATAAAATTGAAAATAAAAAAAAAATTAAGTTGTTCACAATTGTTGTTGTTTAAGATTAAAAAATGAGAATGTGTGTGTGAGCTTGAGTTCAAATTTTAAAATTATATTGCTGGCAAACGTCAGACTGCCTCTCAATGATTTTACCTTGTAATGTTGGCTGTACGTATGTATTTCCATACAATCAGCCCTATTCTGCATTTCGATTACGTTGCCGCAGTCCGCTCCGCAAGAATCTAACTTAGGTATTCTGCGTTACGATCGAGTCGAAAGAGGAAGAGGAAGAGAGAAAACATCATGTTTGATCTTTCTCAGATGAGTGAAAAGTCCTAAATTCATCATGAACTCTATTACTCATCGCTCAAAGCCAGTGTTTGAGCACTCCACAACATTTGCATTTACTACAGAGTGGAAGATTTGAACGCAAATGAATTCCACTTTGAAGAAAGCCGTCAGGAGGAGGAGAAGAACAAAGCTCCATAGCAAATTCGAATTCGACAACATACGCACCTCTTTTTAAAAAGTTAGTAAAAACGAGTGCAATAATAAAAGCATCTTTTTTATGTAACTTCACATTTTATGTATGTATGTATGTTAGGGTGGGTAAAAAAAATCAAGTTTTTTTTTGATCCGACACACGAAAACTAGTTCCTAGGTACTAGAGGTTTACGCCGACAGGCTTTGCGGCGGCGGCGTGGTCAACTTCAAAAATATTTGGCGGCGGCGGCGACGCCGGCGCATCTGGAAACGCCGGCGCTACTGCTCATAAGGTAGATTTCAAAGAGCCATGAGGCTACTAATCTTATCATTTCAACTCGTCAGCGTTAGGCGTTCGCCATGCCAATTATTCTATTATTATAATTCTATTTATTTCATTATTGAATTAGTTTTAAATTTAAATATTGTTACTTCCACTTGAATTAGAATGTTGAGTGTCTGGCGCTGATTGATGGGCGAACAGAAGAAGGTCTGAGGTATATACATACATACATACATACACGGATCTCTATGTTCTCTACAGATCCGTATGTACTACATATTTAAATTTAAACAAATAAAAAAATTTTAGAAGTTTAGTTATTGGGGTAATTTATGTCGCTCTCAATAAATAACTTCAACCCTGTGTAGAAAACATTGCGATGCGATGGAGCAAAACCTTCCTGGGGTTAGACCATCACTAAGGAATGCTAACGTAATTTTCACATAGCCACCTAGTACTTGTATACGTATGTGGGACCCCAGAATAAAATAATTTACGAATGTAAATATTAGCAAAAAACGTGTTTGTTTAAAATACTAAAATATTATCTTTGTGTTATCTGCAATAATCGAGGAGTTCGATGCAAAGGGCTTCTATTAAAACTGCTTTCTGAGATATTGGCATTAAAGTTTTTGATGTGTTATTACTTTGTTGTTGTTGTAGCAGGTGTATAAAAAAGTAGTATTGTTGTAGTATTGAAAAGAATTGTCTACTGCGGAAAAAAATCATTAGATTACCAGTATTCGACCCCAATTTAACTGTAATAAACGCTTTCGTCGAAAAATATGTTACCTATGTTTTTTCTGAGTTACGCTATTTTTGGAAAAATAAAGGAGATCTTATTCTTGTCCAGTGGCCCAAATTATGCAAAAAAACTAATTTATAAATGTAATTTTCATTTCGTAAAATTGTGTTTTTATACAAGTAGTATTTAGTTCCTTCAAACGATGTATTCAATGTACATACAGTATCGGTCATATCTATAGCACGCCAATTCAAAGTGATATTGTGTGCCACTTATGTTTATTTATTTATTTTTAAGAATTTTCAATTAAAATACAGTTCTTTCTCTATCAAAACCCATAAAAACCCAAGTTTAAAAACTTATAGAAAACTACAAAAAAGTGCAACAAATTTTCACTAAATTTCAAACTTTTTTCTCGGAAGTGTTTGAATTTTTCTGAATACACAGTTTTATAGCCCAATCAATTTTAGTCTGATAATGTGCAAGTTTCAGGTGGCTAAAAGTTACCGCTGATTTTTTAGAATTTTTTTCGCCAAGGATGTTGCGGTTTTCTTCCATATACAAATAAATTGAGTTTATTTATTATATGGAAGCCAATGCGACAAAAAAAATTCTAAAAAATTAACGGTAATTCGTAGCCACTTAAAATTTGCATATTATCAGACTAAAATTGCAGGGGCTAAAAACTGTGTACTCAAAAAAATTCTATCACTTCCGAGAAAAAAGTTTGAAATTTAAGTTAAAATTTGTTACACTTTTTTGTAGTTTTCTACAAATTGTTGAACTTGGATATTTATGGGGTTTGTCCGAGAATGAATTAAATTTTAATTGAAAATTCTTAAAAATAAATAAATAAACATAAGTGGCACACAATATCACTTTGAAATGGCGTGCTATAGATATGACCGATACTGTACATCATGAAAATTTTGTACAAAATTCCTTAGGCGCCGAACGCCGCCGCCGCCACGCCGATATTTTCGTAACTCGGCGGCGGCGCGTGAGGAATGACAAAAAACGGCGGCGGCGACGGCGTGGCGCGGCGGCGTATACCTCTACTAAGTACCTCTAGAAAGTACATACCAAATCTTAGCTCTTAATATTAACGGGGACATTATGCTCATCATAGTTTTCCATTTTCAATTTAGTCTCATATAAAAAAGGTCATATCTTATCACCAATAGATCGTTAAACCAGTAGCATCGTCAATATTTATAGGAAATTGAACGCTCCACAAAAATGGTCTAATATACTCTTTTGGTTAATCTAAACATTTAAAAGATATTTAAGGCCAAAGATTGAAGTATTTTAAGGAAAATAACTGTTTGTTTTGAATTTTGTAACGTATTTTAAGGAAAATAACTGTTTGTTTTGAATTTTGTAACTTACTTAAAAATATTTTCATATGAGTTTCAATTATTTCTATAGGAAATTAAACGCTCTACAAAAAAAGGTCTGATGTAGTTAATCGATTACTCTAACCATTTATAAGATATTTGCAGTAGAATCCCAATGCCTGATTTTAATGGTTTTTCAATAAATATTTTCAATTTATGAATTTTGAAAATATTCATGAGAATTTGAGTATCAATTTTTATCAAAAGAAAAAATATATTTTTGTATCAGTACTGTATTGAATTATAAAATTTCATATGGCGAAATAGATTTTTTTTCTGCTGATAAGTTTGATGATATTCCTTAAATAAAAACCTTCTTTTTCTGAAATAGATCATAAATTATCTCAAAATTCATTAATTAAATGGATAAATTGGAGATATTTATTAAAACTATTAAAATCAGTACAGTAAAACTACATGAGACCTTTTTTGTAGAGCATTTAATTCCCTATAGAAATAATTGAAACTCATTTGGCAATAATTATTTTTTAGTAAGTTACAAAATTCAAAACAAAAAAAAATTATTTTCCTTAAAATACTTCAATCTTTGACCTTGAATATCTTTTAAGTGGTTAGATTAATGAAAAAAATATATGTGAAACCATTTTTGTAGAGCGTTCAATTTCCTATAAATATTGACGACGCAACTGGTTTAACAATCTATTGGTGATAAGATATGACCATTGTTATATGAGACTAAATTGAAAATGGAAAACTATGACGAGCATAATCTTCCCGTTAATATTAAGAGCTCAGGTTTGGTAAGTACTTTCTAGAGGTACCTAGGTACTAGTTTTCGTGTGTCGGATCCAAAAAAAATACTTTATTTTTTTTTTACTCACCCTAATGTATGTATGTACATACTTCTATTAATTTGATATACAAAGAATAAATTGTATTTGCATTTCACAGTCTTATTTATAGATAATGAAAACAAAAACGCCTGTGCTTCCTCTTTGAAAACCTCGCACAATATCCCCTTTGGCTCCTAATATTTGAGCCAATTTTTCGTATTGCCCGTATTACCGCTCGCGAAAACACAGAAATCGAGAAAATTCATTTATGATGACTTACAATCATGCACAGTATATTTTACTTATTTTTTTATAAATTTTATTATTTAAACCCACGAAAATAACAATCGAAACGTTCTCCGTCAACAAATTTGCAACCTAGAAAAACGGAACTCCGATCGAAATGTAGAATAGGTATAATCGTAAATTTCGAAGATGGATCGAAAGGAAACGGAACACAGAATACCAAAGTTGCCAAACGGAGAACATTTCGATTCGAGTCGAAATGCAGAATAGGGCTGAATTGTAAGCAGTTTTCATTTGGGTAATTTTCATTCTTAGTTTCCAAATATATGTATGTAATTAAAATCTGTATTTAAAACTTAAAATTGTGTAAAATGCTTGAACTACATATAAATATAGATATTATTTAATAGCTTTCTAAAAATATTTCGTTGCAAACGCAATTATTGTTCAACATGTCATACCTATACCCTTAAGTATATTAAATTGGCTTTTTCTTTAATAGTAGTGTGAACTTTTATTTGCCTTTAAATTATTTTGTTAATACAATTAAGAGAGTTACAATAAAATGATATTTGCTTGGCATGAGAGTGATGATGATGGATATTTGCTTCGTTCTATGGATTTCATTCATGTGATGACATCAAATAGTTTTCGCTGGCTTCTAATTTCGTTCAATACGAACTGCTTAATGAAGTTCGTGTATTGTTAGTTTATTCATATTATTTTTTAAATTTTAACTGCTATAATTTTGCAAAACTCGAAGTAGTTTTGGAAATAATTGGAAAGTGAGTGACTCCCACATTCGGTATCATTTTGTAATAAACAAAATTTTAAATTTAAGGAAAAACAAAAATATACACATTATTTTAGCAGTGGGAGTACTAGACTTTATAAATATGTACCACAAGTGCTGTTGCATTGGCTATGCTAGTGTGGCTCTTGAAGTTATTGGTTTAAACCCTTTCATCTGAAAGCAATTTCCTCTGATGTTCCTTATTTATACGCTTTGACGCTGTTGTTATTGGGCGGCGTTTTGATCTGTTATTTAGTGTTAGAGGATAATATATTTATATTTCAATGTATAAATCCAACAGACTGGTAACGAAAACAGAATAGCTTGTGATAATTCATTAATTGTATTTTTATATTTTACTATTTATATAGTCTTTGAGTTTGAGAAAGCTTCAAACTAATCGTAATTCTTGATTCCTTTATTACTTGCTTGTTTATTTTCATTCGTTTAAATAGTTCTTTTTTTGTTTTTGATAATGCGCCTGCGTCAAATGTACAGAACTTTTAAGCCAATGTTGGGAATTGACGTTCGTCGTTGACTTTCGGTGCAATATTTTGCTGTCTGAAACCAAAATTGCGTTTTCCGCCTCGGCCAGTAATAACCCCACGTCCACCAGCGACTGGGCGTTCAGTAGCATTATTAAAGTTGGTGTTGGTGTTGGGAACGCCAGCTCCTGGACGAGGTCCGCGGCCACGCCCACGTCCACCAAAACCAGGACCACGGCGCCCGTCATTGAAATTAAATTGTATGTCGAGGACACGTTGTTGGCGTCCAACTCTCTGCGGATACATGGCAGGATCGTATTCAAGTTCCTCTTCGCTTTCATTGTCCTTTTTCTTATTGTTGTTTAGAACTACCATTTTCTTCCATTGAGTTGTGTCTTCACCTATAGTGTGAATTCTTAGTAAGTAAAATGGTTTTGTAGAAACATTTTTGTTTTGCTGCTTACCTTCTCCAGCTTTGCGAATATTGAAAGTTGGCTTTACTCGTTGTTGTTTTTGCGCCTTCCATTCGTCCAGCGTCAATTCTTTGGTTTCTTCTTCGACCGGTGCCTGGTCTGCCTGCTCATTGCCGGATTCTTCAGCCTTATCAGTGACATTGCCAGCTTCAACATCGCTCTTATTAACATCGTCGATAGCTTCTTTTACGGATCCCCAATTATGTGCTCCAGCACCGTCACGTTTGTCAATAGCTTTCACACCTGAAATTGTTTAATTTTGTTTTCAATCAAACACGTAATATTTAGGGCTGGTTTCTCCAACTCAACTCAACTTAGTTTAGCCACTTTTTGGACTTAAGTCAAAAGTTAGCCTACGTTTTACACAGCTTGGTCATGACTAAGTCAAGAAAATTGGCTAACTAAGTTAAGTTGAGATGGAGAAACCAGCCCTTAGTTTTCCCATAATGTAATAAACACTATTACACTGTGGGGTTTCCAACTGGCATTCTTTTGACTTTTGTTTTTTGTTATTTTAACATCCAGCAAATGCAAACGCCGGAAAAACACAAAATTTCGTTCATCTCCTATCGTTTTTTTTCCTTTTAGGTTTATTTAAAAGTTTCCTAATCTACTTCATGAAATCTTTGACATTTGGCACGTTTTGACATTGTTCATCCCGTCGAAGTTGTGAATATGCATGCACGTATGTTTGTGTTCCATGATTTTGATTAACACCAATACATACAAAAGCTTAAATAATTATACATACGTATGGATGTGTTTTCTGCTTACCAGTTTTATCGGAGCCTGATTGTCGGTCGAATTCACGCTTACCGCCTCGGTTACCACCTTCGAAATTGCGGTTACGTGGTGGGCCACGGTTTTCTCGTTCCCGAAATTGGCGTGGTTGCTGCTGCGATGATCCACCTTCAATTTGCATACCAAAATTACCCGTGAATCCATTTTCCCGGACATTGCGTCGATTATTGCGTTGTTCGCGAGTTTCGCCGTTTTGCTGTCTAAAATTTAAGTTTCTCGTGCCCTGTTGCTGTTGTCCACCTTGACCGCCATCACTAGCGGGTCCAGTGCGCTTCCGATTTGCATTGGCAACTGGCCCTCCTTGCTTGTTAGTTCTATCTGCAGCAGTACCCGCCGTCGATTTCTTATTCACCTCGTTTTTGTTCAGGGCTGATGGCTTATTCTCTTTCTCGGCTTGGTTAGGTTTCTTGCTCGATTGTGTCCTTGGAACACTGTCGACATTTTGTTTATTCGATGACTTTGCGAGGGGTGCACTACCCCCACTGCCACCAGCAGTTTTAACCTGTTTTTTAGACTTGATCGCAATATTATCTAATGGATCACTAATATCATCGTCCATGAACAAAAGTTCATAACGATTATTTCCAGAGCCATCCATAATTGGCGATTTTTTTAATTACTTCTCTTTTTTCTTACTTTGCTTCAGCCAATTTCTTATAAATTTGAACTAACCTTAATTTCTGCTTTCTGTTGCACGATATTAATGTCTAAGAACACATGCCCAGCATTGAAAAAGCATGGTATACATACAAGAAGAAGAAGAGTGCTGAAATATTTGACAAGTACATGGTTCGTTTAATAGTCAGGCTTGTGCGAAATATTCTCAAATACAGATGGCGCCCATAGAACAAGAAGCGCTATGCAGTGCTGCCGTTTACTTATTTTCGAGCGAAGTGAAAAAACTCTAAAAATGAAGTGTTTCGGAGTGACTTGTTTACTTTTCTAGCCGATAATTATCAGCAAAAAGAAGAATGGGATCATTGAGAGAATTACGGGCAAGAACGATAGAATACAAGATTGCGCATTCCCGCAGAATGACATTTGTGGCAACGGGTAAACAAAGAATATGGCGAAGAACAATGAGTTGACAGCTGTGAATTTGCAGTGAGAAAACGTGTTTTCTTCTCGATTCACCAAATTCTCAAGCCATCCTTGAATATAGCGAATTAAGCACAACGTTAGCAAAAAATATACAACCACTCTTGAAATGTGTTCAAAAGAATAGTTGTTTTCATATTCTCCAGCAAAAAACATCCTGTAACTTGCCAGTAACCAAATTTCGGAGAGTTAAGCTCGGAACACTTTGACGACAACAAGCGATAAGCAGCATCTCTCAAATTTTAAATACACACGTTCTTACGGACACAATTATTTTGACGACAGCACGACATCTTGGCTGCAGGACTGCAATTGTCGACGTCGCCAAATTAAATCTATTTCTAATTTTGCCGGCGACAATGAGTAGATGTAGTGCTGCAAAATTAAATTGTCGCAAAATTAATCACATATTCTTGATTGTTCATGTTTTTCTTATTTACTTAAATAAAAATACACAATTTGTGAAATAAATATACCAAAATGTCAAACTTTAAAATCAGCTGTTTGCTATGTCGCTGAGGTCTTCAAAATGTTTAAGAAGCTGGCTTCAAGGCGACATTTGTCGACAAAATTATGTCGCTGTCGTTACGTCGTGAAGTTGCAGTCGTCAAAGTGTTCCGAGCTTTATAGCCAATATTTACTCCCACTGGTGGGTTTCACACTGGAACATTTCTGCCACCAGAACCACTCTGTTTGCAAGAGAGGCAGTGCGGAGAGTTAAGTTTCTCTCGAATTTGACAGAATCGTTGTTTGCATGACGTCACACTTGTGCAACTTGTTTACGTTTTCCGGAACAAATGCACAATACTACCAAATCTCGAATTAAAAAAAAAAAAATAGGATCGATAGAGACCATTGAGGTGAACATAACGGTATATTT
>NW_016157430.1:224495-230981 GCF_001687245.7 Rhagoletis zephyria | reverse complement strand
AAAAAAAAAATTACATCGTTACACTCACCTCAATGATCTCTATCGATCCCCGTATGAATTTTTTTAATTCGCGATTTGGTAGTATTGTGCATTTATGCCCGTTTTCCTTGCAAAATTTTTTCTTCCATTCTTGCTCACGTTTTGGCATTTCTCTCGCAATTGCACCAGTGTGACGTCACACAAAAGTTATTCTCAAAAATCCTCTGATCGGCGCAATCTTGTATTCTATCATTCTTGGTTCCAGCGTCTACCCCGCATTAAAGTGGCAGTTCTGCTGCAGCGCACTAACACATACGCAACTACGAAAATGCCGCTACGCAACTTTCAAGCGCAGAAGTTACAAATACAATCAAACGTCCTGTACGTTTACTCATTTTATTCTGCTTATTTTCATCCAGTGTGAAACCGTGAGAATAATTGTTCTGTCATTCTAGTATGAAATAGCCCAATGAGGAAAATATGCAAGAAAATACGAAAACGCAAAACCAGCAATAAGTTGCTAGTTGTATGAACAGCTAATTAATTTGTTATTTTCCGATGCAATTTTCTAAGAAAACTAGTATTTCCCATCTTATATATTTAAATAGGTTTATTTTGTCAATAGCAACTATAAAAGCACCACAAAAAGTTATTTTGTTAATGCGAATTACATTTAGGATCATGCCATCAGCTATTTTTCTCACTAGCAAATGGTTGCTAGTAAAAATTTATCCAGTAAATCTTGCAAGTTCAGCTGTCATTTTTGCTCTCTCAATTTCCCCTCTTTTGCTAGTTTCTTGCAAGTTTTTGCGTACAAAAACGCTATCCAGTAAAAACCAGTAAAATGAGTACTGGATTTTAATGGATAGTGGATTTTAATGGATAGTGCGTACGCGAACAGGGTTATTATCACAATAGGTTCTTTCCCGTACGCAACGCGGGATCCCGCGGGTGCCCAGAAATAATTCCCGTACTCAACAAAATGGGTAATAGAGAGCGAAAATTGGAACGTATTGGATCGTAAGTGTCTTCTTCCTGCCCGAAATAGCCCGGACTTTTTCTCCGGGTAAAAGTGGATAAAGCGTCAATGTGCATATCAGCTGTTTTGTGTTTACATGTTGCCTTCATTTACTTGGTGATTTTAAGGAATAGTGAATGTATTTTCAATCTTTATATTTTTAAAATCAAATTTGTGAAGCAAAAATTCAATTTCAAAGAGTTTGCATTTAAGTGACAAAAACAAAAACAACGCGAATCAACTGTTGCTCAAACTCTGGGCACGAAATGTTGTTTTTGCGTTCTCGTACTTCTGGATTATTTTCCATTTTTGAGAGCAAACTTTTCGCTTATTCTCTAATTATCGGATCCGGTCCGGATTGTTAGGGAAAGAACCTAATATAACCAGTAAACAATATTTGGTGAATTTGGTGACTGCCTTCCAAGGATGCAATTATGTATTGGTACACACGCCTTCTAAGCACGCAGGGTTGCTTTTGAGAAACAAAATATAATTAACTCAAAATAGTTTCAAAAAGTATTGTGGAAAACGAAATTTATTGAATAATTCGGAATTCGGAAAAGTCGGGAGGGGTACCAAACGACGCGTTTCGGTCCCCCTATTAACAATCTGGAGGGGGAGGGCTAATATTATAAACCATTTAAAAGTTACAAACAAAAAAACTTAATATTTTTATTGAGCTTTGTACCACGATTGTTTATTAGGAAAAATTTAAAAAGCAACAAAGTCTAAGCGGTAGAAGTTATAGCACTATTTCGGAGATCACCACATCTCCTCATCAGACTTCTTTTTCTAGACTTCAGCAGGGATCGAACCTGCGAATTCGATGTTCAAAGTCAGAATGACAGTAAAGTGGCGGCGTGCGTGAATATTAGGTTAGCCTGTAATTCATTTTTCCTTATTCAACCAACTACTATCAAGTGCAGCTGATTTGCCGCTATTTAAACTCGACAGCGTGGTTGTTGTTGTCAATTCTATACATCCATTTGCTTATTTGCTTTTTTGTATAGTTTCAGGCAGGCTCTTCCTAAACTATNAATTTCGTTGTTTTCTATGAGCAATTACCACGTCAAAAATGCACTAAATCACCAGTTTCCACTTTTAAAACACTATCTAAAATTATTATAACCTCAAATCGCTGGTATTGCCACTTTATTTCACATTTCATTTGCGCTATTATACTCAGTTTACACTATACACTTCTTCTTTTACTTTCACTTAAATAAGATTTTTTATTAAAAATTTTCATTATTTATCGAAGTATTGATTTTTATGGAAAAAGCGCCGCAGGCGAAAATTTGTAATAAAAAATCGCGCGATTTTTTATTAAAAATTTTCATTATTTATGTATATATTAAACGAAAGAAGATACCGAAAAGCATTGAACACTGCACACACCTTGTAAGGAAAAGTGAATTATTACGAAATACTAATACAATGGCAGCACTATAGCTATTTTGTAATCTCGCGTTTCAGTTCGCAATGATTGTCAACTTTTTTGTAACAAAATAATCTATCTTAGGTTGATAAAACTATGTGTTTGTTTAATAAATAAGTTAAATTATATATTTTGATAGTGTTTAAAAAGTGAGAACAGGTGATTTAGTGAATCTTTGTCGGTGTAATTTCCCATAGAAAACAACGAAATTAAACAAAAGTTTTTTGTTCATAACTTTTAAATGGTTAATAATATATGCCCATCCCCTCCGGATTGTTAATAGGGGGACCGAAACGCGTTGTTTGGTACCCTTAACGACTTTTCCGGACCTTTTTTAGGGGTTGTAACCCTATACTAGAGAATTACCAATAATTCCACATAAAATTGTGTGCGTAAATGACACTAAGTAAACTATTGGAATAAAACTTGTTTCATTACCTTTTTTGTGCAAAAAGAAAATATTCCCAAAGATTATAAAGCAAAACAAAAACAATTTTTCCCAATTGGTTTTTGTTTTGCATGTTTAATTATGGGAACGATTGTTTCACATGGAATTAACGATAGGGCTGAATGACTATCTGAACTGAACGCTCGGGCGCTGCCACTGAAATGAGCAACTAGAGAAAAAATACTGCTCTAGCCCGTTTCTGTATCTTTGCGATATGAATTATATCGCAGAATGCAACCCTTCTGCGTAGTTATCGCAAGGTAGTGTTTAGCTGAAATTAGTCGAGAACGCAAAACGTATACTTAAACGCAGTCTGTATACGCAGAATTTTGTCGATTACTGGGGCCCTCAGTGTTGCTTACTACACTGTTGCCACTCATCAATGCCTTTTCATAAACTTACCCTTTCAACTACAATTTTCCGTGCTATATTAGATTTTTGATAAATATAAACTACTTAGTTTTCAACAAAAACCTTACTCAATAGTAAATTACAAATATATTAAACATAATTTGAATAGGAACTTATATCTTTTTTACCATCTGTAAAACTGACAAAGTGGCAACCATCTAAAGAAGGAGAAATCAGCTGACACGGAAAAATCAAAATTCCGCAGATTTCTGCGCTACTGGCTACAACTACAGAAAAATTCTGCGGTGTTGAGTTTTCATTTACATGGCGCTTTGGTAAGACAGATCGTGGCTGCAATTTAGTTTGGCATCCCCGGAGCTCCGCATTAAGGTAGCTATGGAACGATAGAGGGAGTTCTCCTGATTGCAAATATATATACTTTTAGCCGCAGCAGGCTTCTAGTTTTTAAGTTATTTGTTGTTAAAGTTTGTAAATTGAACTAACCTCTCGGCGCTATTTCACACAATAAACACTTTATTTATGTGCACACTTCGGCAAAATAGTTGTATTAAAACCCCGGCCTGAGATTTCCACTTTAATATACAATTCTTAATTAATTAATTAAGTAAAACGCGTTTATAAATGTCTTCACATACGTTTGCACATTTCAGAAACAAGCAGAAATAACAATAGCTGACAGTAACACAAAATGTATGCTACCATACGTTAAAAAATACACAAATAAGTGCGTATAATTAGGAAGTATAAGTGTACAATACGTACATATATTGCTCTTATTAAAAATAATAATATTAGGATCGATAGGGGTCTTACTCCTGATCATAACGGTATTATTTTTTTCGGGTGGAAATAATATTTACTGGTGTTATTGTAGTTCAAAGGACACAAATGTAGAAAACGTACATCGTTAATTTATTCTATAATGAAAATTTTTAATAAAAAATCGCGCGATTTTTTATTACAAATTTTCGCCTGCGGCGCTTTTTCCATAAAAATCAATACTTCGATAAATAATGAAAATTTTTAATAAAAATTCGCGCGATTTTTATTAAAAATTTTCCCCTGCGGCGGTTGTCAGTTTTTTTTATATATTGGGGGTATTTACCCTCCTTTACTACTAATTCAACGCTGAGCAGGAAAATGGGTACGATAAAAACTATTCTCTTTTATTGTTATTTTCTTAGATGTGGCTGCACTCTTCTAATGTCAGTGTGAAACCATGGTTGAATCAACGGTTCTGTATTCACAATGTGCGTATACATATATAAGTGCGTGATAATTATTAAAACTTACTTAATTTACTAAAAATACATCATAAATGTAAACAATATGTTTACATTTCATTGTGCGGGGTTTTAATGCAACTATTTTGCCGAAGTGTCTACATAAATATAGTGTTTATTGTGTGAAATAGCGCCGAGAGGTTAGTTCAATTTACAAACTTTAACAACAAATAACTTAAAAACTATAAGCCTCCTGCGGCTAAAAGTATATATATTTGCAATCAGGAGAACTCCCCCTACCCCCCCATAGCCACCTTTTTTTTGTACGCGGGGGATGCCAAACTAAAATTTTCCCCAGATCGTGTCAGCTGACTCGGGTTTACGTACCGGTAGGTTTACGTTCTTGACTAATTTCAGCTTTTCTGGTGAAGAGCCAATTTACACGATGACTTTTCCCCTGGGTGGAAAGCCATGCGTGTCGAGCTTGTAGGCAAGAAGTGTAGCGAAGTCAGCGGGGTAGGCAAGCACGCACGGTGAGCGAAATCGAGGGTTTTTTTTTGACGTTTCGCTTTTATCGAGTTCACTGTTTCGTATTTTTGCTTTGAGTTCGCGATTCGTTCCGCTTTAAAAATGAGGACGAATGAGTTGACCAAAGAAAATTTTACGCTTAAATGTCAAAAATACGCAAGAAACGCCGCAAAGAAAAAGTCATCGTGTAAAGGCACGAGGATTTTCGAAGGCCAACCAGTTGACCAACCTACTTAACGAAATTCCCTACAAACGCGCCAACCAGTTGGCCGATTTCATTTGAGTGAGAGTTTTTGAACTGTGAACAACACAACAGCACTGGCAAAGTTTTAAGCTATAGCCCTGTATGCAGCTCTCAAGAAAACGGTCAAGAAAAAATTGCCATTATTTCGCGTGTGTGTCCAAGGAATTTTGACATTTTTGATACCTCACAGCCTGTTGCCTCACTCTTTCCTCAAGAAATAATGGAGCGGGCATATATTTATGTTGCAAACCTGGGTTGCCTTGTGCTCTTTTTTCACAAAAAACTTTAGAAAACCGTAGTAGAAAGCGTAGTAAATTTCTTAAGAACTGCGTACTGCCTTAAGGAAATTTGACTCAAGAAAATTTCTTAGCCATTTCTTGTACGTCATTTTATATGGAGTTTTTGCTTTTCTTGAGAGCTGCATACAGGCCTTAAACTAGGAATGCTTCTCATCTATTGCCCTGTATGCAGCTCTCAAGAAAACGGTCAAGAAAAATTTGCCATTATTTCGTGTGTGTCCAAGGAATTTGGCATTTTTGATACTTCACAGCCTGTTGTCTCACTCTTTCCTCAAGAAATAATGGAACGGGCATATATTTCTGTTGCAANAGATCGTGTCAGCTGACTCGGGTTTACGTACCGGTAGGTTTACGTTCTTGACTAATTTCAGCTTTTCTGGTGAAGAGCCAATTTACACGATGACTTTTCCCCTGGGTGGAAAGCCATGCGTGTCGAGCTTGTAGGCAAGAAGTGTAGCGAAGTCAGCGGGGTAGGCAAGCACGCACGGTGAGCGAAATCGAGGGTTTTTTTTTGACGTTTCGCTTTTATCGAGTTCACTGTTTCGTATTTTTGCTTTGAGTTCGCGATTCGTTCCGCTTTAAAAATGAGGACGAATGAGTTGACCAAAGAAAATTTTACGCTTAAATGTCAAAAATACGCAAGAAACGCCGCAAAGAAAAAGTCATCGTGTAAAGGCACGAGGATTTTCGAAGGCCAACCAGTTGACCAACCTACTTAACGAAATTCCCTACAAACGCGCCAACCAGTTGGCCGATTTCATTTGAGTGAGAGTTTTTGAACTGTGAACAACACAACAGCACTGGCAAAGTTTTAAGCTATAGCCCTGTATGCAGCTCTCAAGAAAACGGTCAAGAAAAAATTGCCATTATTTCGCGTGTGTGTCCAAGGAATTTTGACATTTTTGATACCTCACAGCCTGTTGCCTCACTCTTTCCT
>NW_016157430.1:222243-224470 GCF_001687245.7 Rhagoletis zephyria | reverse complement strand
CGTAGTAAATTTCTTAAGAACTGCGTACTGCCTTAAGGAAATTTGACTCAAGAAAATTTCTTAGCTATTTCTTGTACGTCATTTTATATGGAGTTTTTGCTTTTCTTGAGAGCTGCATAAAGGCCTTATATATATAATACGCGAAGGGATTTTTTGTGCAGCATAAAAGATCTGTACCGTTCGCCCGATTTTCAAAAATGAGATGTCAAATTAAAGCCCTTGGTCTGTAGATGTGCAATAAGGTTTCACTTTTTCGAAAAGAGTTGCCACCTTATAAAAAATTACATTCAAATAATTTAATAATCAATGCCTCAGATCCACACCGTTCGTTCGATTTCCAAAAGGGAGGTATCAAATCAAAGGGCTCTGACTTTGGGTGTGCAATAAGGTTTAACTTTTTAAACAAGAGTTGCCACCTTTTAAAAAATTAAGTTCAAAATAATGCGCGAGGCATTTTTGTTCCGCATAAAAGATTGTACCGTTCGCTCGATTTCCAAAAATGGGGTGCCAAATTAAAGCGCTTGGCCTGTAGATGTGCAAACTGGTTTTATTTTTTCGAAAGGAGTTGCCACCTGTAGAACAATTGAATATAAACTATATAATAAGCAATGCCGTCATAACAGCACCGTTCGTTTGATTTTCCAGAATAAGGTGTCAAATTAAAACTCTTGGACTGCAGATACGCAATAAGGTTTTACTTTTTTTTTTAAAAGAGTTGCCACCTTTTAAAAAATTATATTCAAATTATCTAAAAAAATCAATCATTACAAAATGGGTATCAGTGGAAAGGGTTTTGAAAATATTTGTTTCTTAACCTAACTTTAGGAGGGTTGCAACCTGTTTAAAAAATTTAATTCAATTTGAATTAAGAAAATTAATTAGGAGAAATATGTTTCAACATATGGGCGGATAACGAAAGGGGTTTCAGAAGGTGGCCGTTTGAAAATATTTTGAAAAGGGTTGCCACCTTCTTGCAATGTCGACTTAAATTAACTTATCCAGAAGTTATATGAAATGTCAAAATAATGATGTGAAACGAAAGAATATTAAGAATACTTTAGTTTGAACACACAAAATATTTTTGAGGTGTTTGAAGAGGGTTTCCACCTGTTTAAAAATGAAATTCAAATTGTTAAATAAGTTAAATGAATTATTAAAATATGGGTATCAATCGAAAGGGGTTGAAAAATCTTCATTTCTGAACCATATTTAGCGGAGTTGCCACATGTTTAATTAATATAATTCAACTTAATTTATCAGTTGATTAAAATATGTATCGTAATGTTAGACGAAGAATATTTAAGAATATCTTTTCAAAAGGGCTGCCACCTGCTTAAACTGTAACTATATCTATATATATAATACGCGAAAGGACTTTTTGTCCAGGTCATCAGGTCTGAACCATTCGTTTGGTTTTTTTTGAGGTATCAAATTAAAGGGCTTGATATGTAGATGTGCAGTAGGCTTTTACTTTTCCGGAAAGAATGGCCACCTTTAAAAAAATCAAGTTGAGATTCTTTATAAATCAATACCATCATATCCCCAGCCTTCGCTCGATTTTCAAAAATGAGGTGTGCAATTAAAAGGCTTGGTTGCAGATGTGCAATGAGGTTTTACTTTTTGAAAAGAGTTGCCATAGGTATCAGTCAAAATGGTTATTAAAATCTTTGCTTCTTAGCCTAACTGTGAGAGTGTTGCCCCTGTTTAAAAAATCAAATTAAATTTTAAACAGGGAAATTACATAGGTAATTTACAAAATGTTTCCCCGCAGGGGTCCAGACTATAGGAGTTTAAAAAGGTAGTAATTTGAAAATGTTTTTAAAAGCGTTGCCACCTGCTCTAAAAGCCGAATTTAGTTATATGCAGTATTAAAATATGGGTGTTAAGCGAAAGAAAACAACAAAGCTGCTGGAGCTGACGGCCTGCCAGCCGAGCTATTCAAGTACGGCGGCGAGGAGCTGATGAGGTGCATGCATCAGCTCGTATGCATAATATGGTCAGATGAACGCATGCCCGACGACTGGAATTTAAGTGTGCTCTGCCCAATCCACAAGAAAGGCGACCCCGCCATACGCGCCAACTACCGCGGAATCAGCCTTCTAAGCATAGGTTACAAGGTCTTATCGAGCGTATTGTGCGAAAGACTGAAGCCCACCGTCAACGAGCTGATTGGACCTTATCAGTGTGGCTTTAGGCCTGGAAAATCCACCATAGATCAGGTATTCAC
>NW_016157430.1:212244-219219 GCF_001687245.7 Rhagoletis zephyria | reverse complement strand
TTGTTAGTAATTTTACGCGTTCTTTTGCCACCTTGTCTGACTGAGAGCGCGACAAAAATGTGCTGAACACTCTTTGTTCGAATCAAATCGATTTTGATTTTCTGTTCGAACGACTTGATGATTCGGGTTGCCGCGTTCTCATTTATATGCGTTTGCAGCGAATTGCATGTGTTATTTGCCCTCAAAATCGTATGTAGGCAACAATATCATCAGCTGTTTGCTACAGCCGTACTTCAGCACTCTCCCCGCAAACATGTTTTGAGAGCAAATAAAAAGTTGTCTGGACACGAACGGTGAACGCGCCTTAACTCAAATCTTAAATTAATTGTTTAAAACATACAGTGCCGAACAGAAATATTGGCACAGTGAATTTTTCGCAATATATGCAAAGTTTTTTATTCTAATTTATTTTCGATAATTTTTTATAAAAATATTGTTCATTCTACACCAGAAAACATAATAATAAAATCTCTAAACTTTGTGCAAAACTCAGTAAAATTCACTAAATTTGCACACTAATTTACAACTTTTTATTCAGATTTAAAAAAGTATGCAGTTTTATAGCCCATACAAATAATATAACAAAGTGCAAGTTTGAAGTCGCTAGAAAATCGCATTGATTTTTGGTAATTTTTTTTCACGCAAGTTCTTCCATACAAAGTAATTCGACAATTATTTTTTGTATTTTGAATTTTCCTGAGTTTTACACAAAGTTTAGAGATTTTGTTATTACGTTTTCTGGTGTAAAATTAACTATATTTTTATAAAAAACTATTGAAAATAAATTAGAATAAAGAACTTTGCATATATTGCGAAAAATTCACTGTGCCAATACTTTTGTTTGTCAGTGTATGTTTTCTGTCATATAAAAAAACCAACATATCACTTTTTATTGAATTGTCTTTCAAAAAATGACGTTTTATAAAAAATTATTTTAAAAATATATTATGTGCATGTGCATGGGCAGAAATTTGTACAAAAATCGGCACACACACATGTGCATGCGCTTAATAACAAACAGCACACACTTTTCTGTGAGCAGAGTTTGTTTTCCACTTATGCACACACATGTGTATGAGCAGTGAGTGCAAGTTGAATGCGTTTCTGGCGTGTGTGTGAGCAGAGCATGTGTGTGCAAATACGAACCCTGCTTTGGACCACGTCAACCGATTTCGATAATTTTGCACCGGAAAGGTAGTGTCTCAGAGGTGGTCCCATACTTATCTGGTTAAGATCCGATCAGTGGATCATGAGATATATATATTTATATATTTTTTTTTTTATATGAGAGTTGAAGTCAGTTTTTTTTGCTAAAAATTACTTGTCTTATTGCCTTACTTTTAGTTTACAGAAAAAAATTAGAAGTGAGAGAACTTCTGGATTTAACGAAAATAAGGAGGTAGCAATGGATAATTTGGTCATCACTTCACTTAATAAGATTAAATTCATTACATTAAGTTAATTTTAGCTTAAGAAAATTAAGGGCTGGTTTCTCCAACTCAACTTAGTTTAGCCAATTTTTTAGACTTAGTCAAGAATAAGCTGCATTTGTACAATATATTGTACATTTAATTTTTTGTAACATTGGAAGCGTGCTACTAAAAATCTTATTAATACTTTTGAAAACAAATTAAACTTAATGAAGTTCTGGAATGTCGCGAATAGTTTACGTAAATTTCAAAATCGAAAACGTTTCAAAAATATTTTAAAATGTCTTGTACAATGTGTTGTACACACGTCCGCAAAGGTTACAGTTGAACAGGCAATTAGGGTAGTTTTTGCCGTGGTTTTCGAAGAGCTTGTTCGCTGTTGTTGCAGTAAAGGGTAGGTTTTTGATTTCTTGTTTTACTGAAGGCAGAAAAACCGGGAAGGTTTATTAAAACGGGTCATTTGTATTTTATATTGTAATCATATCTGAAATTTCCCAGTAGATAATTTCAGGAATTGAAAGCCCTTCCGAAAGGCCTTCCTGAGAGTCAAGAGGCCTTCCACCCTACATTCCTTTCTCCTTTCTTTTTTGTATGGAGTGGCACAAATTGAAGGGCTTCTTCTTTCGCTACCCATGGAAGGCCTTACAGAAGGGCTTTTATAGGACATACTTCAGAATGGTTTTTGGGGGAGTTCTTTTAAAGTTGCTTTTTTAATTTATAAAAATCATACATCTTTGAAGTATTTTTGCTTGCGGTTTATATCAAACATATGTTATTGCAACTTAACATGTTTATTGAAATTATTAATAATTCTAAATAATATAAATTTAGGCATGCAAGGAAGCCCTTCTTGGGTAGGCCTCTTAGAATGGCTTTACTTAAGAAGGCCTATTATCTTCTGGGTTTTAAAAATTTCTTAATATAATTCTCTTAAATTTACATTTTTATAATTATTTAAAAAAATTTTTTATAATTATCAGGGACGGATTTGGCCGGAAAAGGTTAAGTCCAAAAAATGGCTAAACTAAGTTAAGTTGAGTTGCAGAAACAAGCCCTAAGAATTCTCTACTCTCTCATATATGCATTAGGGTGTTCGATTATTCCCATTTTTTTATAAAACCAGCTTTAGAGTTATTCGAAATAACCTAGGATTTAATTTTGAAACTATTTAGGGGTTTTCCTTGAAACTGGAAAAGGCCTTTAAAACTTCGAAAAATTTTTATTGGGGGTCAAGATTTGTATAAAATGAAAAAGATCGGTTTGTTCGATGGAAAAATCCGGTTTGTTCGGTATTCAAAAAGTCATGATTTAAAAAAAAACGCCTACAGAAACTCCAAAAAACCTGTGGAAACCGGTTTGGGAAAACCGAGTCGATCCCCATAATATATGTACATGTATGTATGGATGTATGCATAAATATGGGTGTATTAGCTCTTACTTGTTAACTAATCAAAATATGTGCAAACAAATGACGGATTTATAATAAATATTAGACTTATTAAACTTTTATTTAATATTAACAAAACAATTTTGCGCTAGAAATTACAGATAGTTCGTTTTATTCCAGTCGTACCATCGACGATATGTTAACAACTCGCCACAGCCATATCGCAAGGTGAATTTTTTGAGTTACAGAAACACTTCATAACGATTTCGATACGAGCCTTGCGATAACAAATCATTCGTTATTTTATCGCAAAGTTACAGAAACGGGCTACTGGGTGTTACTGCTGCCGTGGTGAATATATATTTCTATTTTTTTTTCTTCTGTTTACGCAAAAAACAATACAGGTAGTAATTTTCATTGAATTTATTCAAGAATCTGTTCATTTTATGCTTTTGTATTATAATGCTACGAATTTTCCTCCATGAGGCGCAGAAATTGCTTAAGTGTTCAATTTTTCATAAAAAAATTATTGAAAAGAAAAAAAATATATATTTTTGTAACGCAAATAATTTCATTGTATGGTGTAATGTTTTTTAAATCTGCACACAAAAAAAAATTTCATTCGGACACTTTCAAAAAAAAATAAAAATTTCCAAAACACTCCAAAAATTTTCAATTGTTGATTAAAAAAAAAACTATTTGGAATTTTGCAACAAAATTTACTCAGTGTACTTTTCGACGGCGACAGCAAAAATGAGATTTGGTAACACTGAACTCCAGGCATCGAGATTTATGCATAAAAATCATAAAATCGTTATTAAAACAACAGATTTGTAACATAATAGCTATAGAAAATACCGCCTATCAAGGCAATGCCTTCAAAGAACGTTTTTTCTCGTTCTCTTGTAAAATTTGAGCGTCGTAAGATAGGCGGTTTTGCAGTTGATCGATGGGCGTTTTTCGATATAATATATGTATGTTTATATATACATATACATAATAACCTTTATATCGAATTTTTATACGATTCCTTCATTGTTAAAATGATTAGAATTAGTAAAACAAGGATAATTGCGTTTAAAATGTAAAATGTGAATATCTCGAAAAAAGGATCAGCTACGATTTTGATCTCGATGGATTTTGAACCTACAAATGATGTAGAAAAAGGCTGTGAAAGCCAATTTTAGGCACACTTTTATAAAACTTAAGACTGGTTCAAGAGCACCGTGATGAACCAATGTCATTAGTGTACGGTGACCACGATTTTGTGGTGGAAATAATATGTACATATATTATAATACATTTGAAATTATACCTCACTTGAATCTTGTTAAATAGCAGCCCAGCAAACAAGTAGGTTTGGTATGCATTTGAGAATGATTTGAAATTAAAGCCTTTCTCAAATGTCAAACGTTTGAAACTGATTTGATATTGATTTGAAAATTACAGCTTTCTCAATAAAAAGGGGAGTTTGATCTCCATTTGAGAATATGGTTAACTCTCAAATCAATTTCAAAGGTTATTTATCAATTGTACTTCAAATGTGGAAATAAAATTTATTATAGGAAATGTATATTTCATATTTATTTTTTCTTCGCGATGTACATATATATGTACATAACAAAAGAAACAATTCAGACAAAGTAATTTATAATAAATTCTCTTTGAAAATTATTTTCTATTCATTGTTTTTTTGTTCAATTGATCTTAATTTTATTCTTACAATTTTTGATTTAACTGCGGATTTTTATATCGTTTGACACTTGCCATCTTTCTTCAAATCAACCTCAAATGAATTTCAAATGTAAAATTTAAACCTCGTTTTCAATTTGAGAATCATTTGAGAAAAACATATCAAATTGAGAAATACATTTTTCTCAAACGTTTGAAACTGTGTTTGCTGGGAGACCTGTTTAAATTCTTATTGAGGGCCTGTGCCAATTGATAGAAAAGTACTCGGATTAGTAAAAGTATGGCTTCCAGTTCTATAAGAATTAAAGTCAGCAAAGACATTTTTTTATGTAATTGCTGCATTTTAATTGCTTAATCTCTTTTGCACTAGAGCAACTGTCAAAAATTTCCAGCAGTAAAAAGTTACGAATTGGCACAGCAGAAATGTAAAATTTTCTTACCATAAGTAGTAAAAAGTTTTTTCACCATAGCACTTTTCTACTCATTGCCACAGGCCCAGAGTAATGCAATGTTTTAAATGAAAAATAATAACTTCATCACTTCCTTTAAATTTTGAAGCTTGTTTTTTTAATTTTTAGAGCATTATAATAACATCTTTTGTTAATTTATTATGGCTTAGTACCAAATGTAAACATTTACTTACCAAACCATTATTTGATTCGGGGATAGAAACAAGGCCGAAAGATACATACTTAAGTATTTATATATATTTCTATTTATTTTTCTTCTGTTTACGCAAAAAACAATGCAGGTAGTAATTTTCATTGTATTTATTCAAGAATCTACATTTTAAGCTTTTGTTTTATAATTCCACGAATTTAGTTGAGTTGTGTCTGAGACAACTCAACTTGTATACAACTCAACTATTTATTGATATTGCCATGATAAAAATATTACAAGGTAAATCCATTCTCTCAATTCGTCGGCCATGATTTTTTTCTGACGTTTGCAAGCATTTTAAAATCATATAGAATTGAATATAAAAAAAAAGAAATTGTTCACCATGGCGCAATAAACAGGTAAAGTAGTAAGGCAGCATTCTCTGTTCATTTTCTGACATTCGGCAGCCTTATATTTCACAATGTTGCCTTTATTCGATGAACGTTTTTTGGGGGCAATTTGGCCATTTATTATTTGCTTGCAACATTGTTATACCCGAGCGCACTTGTGCACAAGTGTATTATAACTTTGTTCACATAACGGTTGTTTGTAACAGGCAAAACAAATCGATATAGATATAGACAATGTATACATAAATGATCAGGATGAAAAGAGAAATCGATTAAGCGGTGACTGTCTGCCAGTCCGTCCGTCCGTCTGTGCACACGATAACTCGAGTAAAAATTAAGACATCTTAATGAAACTTGGTACGTGTACTTCTTTTGGGCGTAGGACGGACGGTATTGAAAATGGGCAAAATCGGACAATCGCCTACCTCCCATATAACGGTAATTTTCAGAAATACGAAAACTGCGATAAAGTTTCTCTACGCAAAGCACACACATGTGCGTGTGCTTTATATTAATAAAAATAAGGTACACACATGTGCACGTGCTTTTTACCAAACGGCACGCACATGTGATGTGAGCAAGCTTTTAATATTTTATATGCACAGCACACGTGTGTGAGCGTAAAATATTAGGATGTGCTGCGCATGTGTGTGCAAATACGAACGCTGGTGCCGGTATTGCCGATAAAGCGTCGAGTAGCAAGGTTCGGATTTGAGGTAATATAGTCTGCAATCGGGTCCTTATAGGCAAACATTTTTACCAACTCTTTTGCTGTAAGCCATTTTGCACGTTCTGCAGGTGGTAGCTCGTTTGCGAGGGCGTAAATGATGGGAACCGAAGTTGATGGAGTGAGACCAAGACACCTTCTTAGACATTGGGTTGGCTTTCCAAAACGGAACCAATCGAGATTTCAGCGAAAGTATATGGAATTTAGTCATGAAACTTGGTCAGGATGTTGGGGGAGCCTTTCTCTACATGAATATATCACTCTCACAAAGTAGTTGCTAATAGTATTTAAGCAATTTATTGTTAAATAATCTTCACTACCACCCCCAAGTTTTTGTACAAAATGCCACTTATCAATTGTAGTTTGGTTGATATACAATATCTTCAATGTTCACGTGCGTATTTTATACTTTTAATATACATATATATATTCACCAATTAATTAAGTAAAACGCCAGATATATACCTGCGTCGTTCCGGTTACGTAGACCCAACTGTCGTGGGAACGACACCCACTCCAGCAACACCCCCCAAACACCCATTGGGGAACCGGTATGCTGCTACAACAACAACAACAACCGCATAGTGCTTTTAGTGAAGGTCAAGTCAAGCACCGACCCACCCGACGATCTAATATCCCTTTTAAGTTGTTGGTGTTGGTGTTGGTGTTGGTGTTGGTGTTGGTGTTGGTGTTGGTGTTGGTGTTGGTGTTGGTGTTGGTGTTGGTGTT
>NW_016157430.1:188828-210009 GCF_001687245.7 Rhagoletis zephyria | reverse complement strand
TGTTCCCCTACGATCGTTTGACAGGCTTGAGTGCCAAAGATCGTGGTGCGCATTAGTGACTTTAACTACCATACGGTTTTCACCTCTGAGGAGCGCACCTATATCAGGGTGATATCCTGCCGGGCAGCAGGTGACAGGGGGTATGTATATGTTAAATATTTCGAGCTCGACATCGCCTGACCGGATAGCGATGCCCTGACATTCTAGGGTGGTATCCCTGCGGTCGATGTCTGCTTCGATAAGACGATACTGCACGGTGTGGTGCGTGATGAACGCTAAGCCACCACCATTATCTCGCTCGCGATCTCGACGGTGCACGTTGTACCCGGCGCAATTCAACAAAGTTGTGTGTTATGTGGTCTGTGGTGGCTGTGGTGTTATTATGTTGTTGTGTTGTGGCGACTGTGTGTGGTTGCTGTGTGAGTGTGTGGGGCTGCACGGGCGGACTATGGTTTGCCGTGGAGGCTGCTCTGTTTGAGCAACAGGGGGCCACGTACGACGTGGTCCACTGTCTGTGTGTCCGTAGTCCCGAGCAGACCCTGAGGTGACTCCACCCCTCGCAGGCATTACACTTGACTGAGGTGGAGTTGTGGTGTAAACGTCTTCGGCATACACAGCAGGTGTATATTTCTGGCCCAGGGTTTGACTCGATGCCAGCCCTGAGTAGGAGAATGCGTAGTGAATGTTGCCCTATGGACGGACAACTTCTGAGATACTTCGCCGACCTAAACGGGGTTAGATCGCCGAAACAACAGCCCTTGGTCGGGTGAAACCCGAGTCATTCCGGTACGTAGAACCGGCTGTCGTGGGAATCCCTTTTATAGGTAAGGCTGCCATCATTAAGGCTATGAAAGAAGGATTGTTGAATGGTTTTGCTCGAATATTTGCCACGGTTGGAGTCCACATTATTAAAAGGTTTTAGAAACAGTAATATCCTATCCATTTCATTGTTGAAATCCCTAATACTAAGGTTAGGTGGAAAGTATGCGCTACAAATGATGGTATTAGGGTTGAGATTTTTAGTCTCTATTAAAATAATGTAGTCAGAATGGAAAGTGATTCTTTTAAATAAGATGTCATTTTTGGTGGCAATGGCAACGCCACCATAACCATCAGGGCGATACTTTTTTACCAATTTAAAATTTATTAGTTTCCTGTGTGGAGTGCGGCTGGATAAAAAAAATTCGCCAAGCCAAGCAATGTCGATTGCATATTGTGCGCAGTGATTGACAATTATATACTGCCCCACGATTTTCTTCCTAGCGGGGGACTCCCATGTAGATAAGCTGCAAAAAATGCAAAACCGAGCGATGAGATTCATCCTCAACAAACCGTACGACACACCAACAAGATGTATGCTTGAATCCTTGAATTGGTTAAGCGTGAAGCAACAAGTTTTTTACCACGCTATGAAATTTGTGTACAATATTAAGAAGGGCAACCTGCCGGATTATCTTAGCGATAATCTCCGATATATAAATGAGACGCATACATATTTGTTGAGAGAGAATAACAGCTTCAGACTCCCGAAGTATAGAACAGAAGTGGACAAAAAAAATATTTTCTATAAAGGCTTAAAGTGCTTCAATGAATTACCAGAGGCTATAAAAAATTGTGATACTATCACTCTTTTCAAGCGGCTGCTATTTGACTATTGTAGAACGCAGCCTACAAGATAGTGATGTATCAACAATAGCGTGGATTGGAAACTAGGCCTTTCCAACCACCAAGATATCGAGACTAGGCGGATCGGAAACTCGGCCTTTCCGACTACCTAGACCCTTAGATAATAAACAATAAACGAGCGGATTGGAAACTAGGCCTTTCCAACCGTCAACCGTCACGAAAGCGCGACTGGGTGGATCGGAAACTCGGCCTTTCTGACCACCCAGGAGATATCAATAAATGGAGTAACCCAAAAAGAATAGCGCGGATTGGAAACTCGGCCTTTCCAACCGTCTACATAACTTCCAGGAAATTGCATGCGTTTATATTGACATAAAATAATTGCAGTGATAAAGAAATAATGTTATTTAAAAATTTCCGTAGAGCATTTTGGATTTTGTATTTAATATTTCATATTTACATTTTAAATCTAAATCTAATTATAAGAATGTTAAATCTTTGTTGCAATATAAGTCTTACAGACTGTAAAAAATAAATAAATAAAAAATAAATTATGTATATTGTAATAGCTTCATTTTGTATGAACGGATTTAGTGATCCCGTGATCTCAGTCTCATCTCTTTTTGCGATGATTGTTTCGAATTGATTTTTAAGGCATTGTATCCCTTCAAAAAGTGCAGTGTTATTATTTTCAATGGAAATTCGTTGTGTGATTCTTATCATCTCTGTTATGAGCCGTTCAAATTGGGACACAAGACCTTTTTGGTACTCAGGCGAATTGTAGACCGGGTTCCCAGGGGACTTAACTTTTGTCCGTCTTTTAGCAGTCTGGCTGTATGCACTCTCAGTGAAGTTCCTATTTAAATTGTTTCTCTATCCACCACCTCAGTATTTTGCATCGGCAAAACAGGGAAAACCTCATCATCACATTCCAAAATGCTGAAGCTATTGCTTCTCGGAAAGTATTGATCCAATACTTCCTTCCAGGATTACTTCTTGACCGTCCTGATGCGATTGACCATCTGTTCTTTCTTCCAATGAGGGCACTTTTCTTTATTTTTAGCCGAGTGGCCCGAATTACCGCACAAAATGCAGGCATTGGCACTACATGAAGGCATTCACCTTTACCGCACATAACACACCTCTTTTTGCCCTTGCATGACAACTTGGTGTGACCAAGGCGGCCACAATTGTCACATTGTCTCAAAGGAGGAATATAAAAGTCAACAGAGAGCTTGGTATAATTGTAAATTATAAATTTGGGTATATCATCGCCCGCGAAACCGATTGTTACTGTGGTTGTAGGCACATATGCATTGCTTATTGCGTCTTTTCTATTAAAGCGTCTGACGGAACATACCGGAATAGTAGACCTAGCCTCATTTTTGATATTATTTTCCTCAAAGCACGTGGGTATGCCCCTTACTACTTCATAAATTTCTAATGCTGTTCTGGGTATAAACGGCCTTAAGCCTCTTAATAATTTTTGTATCACTTATAAAATTGTTGGCCGCTAAGGTATTTTTGAACGTAACTTTGTATAATGTTTTGCCAATGGCAGTAATTAGGTCCATGTATTTGACTCTTAAATCTTTAATTTGGCTGAATAAAGTCAGACCAGTTGAGACTTTTTCGTTTGTCATCTGTGTGTTGGCTGATGCATCAACCAACACAAAGATTTCACCCTTAAAGTGTTGAGGGTATAACACTGTGTCAGTTTCGTCACTTGTATGTTGATTTGGTCTAACTAACAGCCACCTGCGTTTTAAGTCCCGTTGCTGTCCCCTGCATCGGTTTCAACAACCATGCAGTTACTTTGCTCTACAGTTATTTTTTCGCTACACTTTTTCCATCGTTTTCATGCAATCTTACTAGCCCTCCACTAGCAGAAAGCTCAGAAAAATCAGAACCAGCGTCATCATTGCTAATTCTTGGTCTTTTTTGTCTTTTTTGGTTTTTTTTCTTTTTTTTCAAAGGCAACTTAATATTTTTCAAATTAAAACGCTACCACAAAAACCAAGGAAGAAAATTTGCCAAATTTGCCAGGATGTCTCACCTAATCCTTATGCTTTCCCAGATTTGTTATTACGAAGACAACACACGCTTTAATTTAACTAGAAATTACACGCACACACAGAAGCCAAAACAATTAGCAAACGATTTACTGCACTGTACTTCACACAAGAAATGTTCAACAAGAGGACGCGCACGACCCACGCACGCTCATTGAAGTGATGACAGGAGGACTCAGTAGTCCCCACAAATCAGGTTGTACGTCTTAGTATGTTATATTCTTGCTGCTATGGGTTATGTATAGGTGTTGCTCCACTGATGCACTCAGGTAATACCGGTGAGGCCAGAACCACGTACATGAGTTTCTGCTTTGCTATTTGAGTTTCTGCTTTGCTTTCTTTCTTGTGTGTAGTTTTTAATTTGTTGGAGATATGCGAGCGTGATTTTAGCAATCACATTAACCGATGGCGGATTTAGTAGGCTAGGACTTTGTGGAACGAATATTAGTTATATAAATGAATGCTGTTTATAGACAAAAATTTGGGGGTTTATAGCAGCAAAATGATATAATTAGACTTAAGCGGATCATACATTAAAAGGTAAGTTTAGCTTTCTGTATAAATTTAACGAGCTGAGAGATTTTGGCTTGATCATTACATTTAAAAACGTCTTCAAAATTGTTATAGAGTGAAAATACATCGAATTCTTGTCTAATGTTCGCATGTCTTTTGCAGTGGAAGGTCTGATGTACATACATAGTTATCAGATTGACCACAGTAGCATCTATGTGAGTTGGAGGCTTTTATTTTGACCAAGTATGCTTTATCATATGTGTGACCCGACAGTATTCTATTTAGAGTTTTGATATCGGTTGGCGATAACGAACTTTGAACCAAGCAAATTTCCTCCTCAAGGGTGTGTGGCTGCATATAGATTGGGTTTGAGATTTGAGTATTCTAAGAAATTGTCATACCATTCATTAAAAATAACATTCTTGATTTGATTGGTGGTTTCATCTATCGTGAGTCTAGCAATCCTTAGCGTGCCTTCAGTGGTTGCACGTTTGGCTATAGCATCAGCCCTTTCGTTGCCTGAAATACCTACATGACTTGGGGTCCAAACCAGAGCTACTTCAGCTAGGTCAGCCTCACTAATTTTCTTATGGATTTGATGTGCAATGCTGTTATTTGTATTAGGATCTTTAAGGATTTGGCAGGAGGTTAGGCTGTCAGTAAAATATAACAACTTTTTCTTGATTGTCATTAATGGCAATAGTAATTGCCTCGTCAATAGCATAGAGTTCACCAAAAGTGGATGACGCCCTGAAATCAAAGCGGTAGAGGTGTTCAGTGTTCTTAGAGTAGTTATGTATTCCAAAACCGGTGTTTTCTTTGGTTATAAACGCATCAGTGTACATTATGCAAAAGTTATTGCTTTTGAAGTTTTCAAGAATGCTATAATGATGAGTTTTGAGACTTTCACTAGACATGGATGTTTTTCTGTGTGGTATATTTTTATCAAGGATTTGAATACTAGAGACTGAAGTGTGACGGCAAACCGGATCAAGACGATCTAGAAAGTTGGAAAATTTACTGTATACATTAGAGTAGCTGGAGTTAAGGTGCGGGTTTGAGATTATAGAATTTGAGATGGGATCTTTAAAGGCAAGGATTTTGATTAATTCCTTAGCAGTAAGCCATACAGCGCGTTCTTTAGGTGGGAGTTCATTGGCCAGAGCGTACATAACTGGAATGGGAGTCGATGGAGTTAACCCAAGACATCTTCTCAAAAATTTGTTTTGTAAGGTGCATATTTTCTTGACAGATGTTTTAGCACAGTTGGCTGCCGTGGTGCTGCAGTACTGTATTTTGGACCTTACAAGAGACTTGTAAGTGTTTAAAGCCTTTTGGGGGTGTAGACCTGATTTAATGTTGGTCAGATATTTGAACAATTTGATGTTGTTAGTGGCTGACTCAACTATCATGGAGTGGTGATTTTTAATTGTAAAAGAGAGAGAGCTGTTGATGATTCTTCCAAGTATTTTCAGACTGTTAACATGGTCAAGTCTGGATCCATTAATAGAGATATTAATGGTTTTGCTCGGTCCTCTGTTAACATGCATCAGCTTGGTTTTAACAGGATTAAAAGAGAGATTTGATTGCTTACATTTGTTGATAAAAGAATTGAGTTTAAGCTGTAAATTCAGTTGGACTTCTGAGAGGTTAGAGCCTGTTGCTACAAGGAAGAAGTCATCAGCAAATTGAAATATTTGCATGTTACTGTCATTTCTATCATGTAGTTTAGAGGTGAAATGTTGAAAAGAAGAGGTGACAAGCAGCTGCCTTGTGGTAAACCATTATAAATATCAATTGTGTTGTTTCCAATGTTTAGGACTCTGTGAGCAAGAAAGTTAGTGATCCATTCAGTGTAAAGGATTTCAACATTCAAATTAGATAGAAGGTCCCTGAGAATTTTAATATCCACGCAGTTATACGCATTTGAGATGTCTGTTGAACAAAAGATTACTTGTTTTTTGTTGGCTTTTTGCAAATTTATGTAGTCTAAGATGTGATTTACACACAGCAGACGATTTTGTTTTTCTTTACGCAAAAGAGTTGCTGGGTAGGATGTTGTTGTCCTCTACAAAGGAGTCCAATATTTCTTTGATGCATGAGGTAATAAGTTTGAGGAAAACCGAGATTAAAGCAATAGGTCTAAAATTGTTGAAATCAATGTTGGTTAGATAGGAATAGGTCATTTGAAGCAGTTTTTAAGGAATTCAGGGTTTGTTCCGGAAGGGTTTTGAGCATATTGTAAGTTATTTTATCAACCCCTGCAGCTGAATTTTTCTTTTTTTTTTGTTCAAGCAGGTTTGTATCTCTTCAAAGGAAAAGGCTAAGTTGGGATCTGGTACTACCTCTTTGTTTACCTCAAACCTTGTTTCTTGTGCTGGGACCTGGCTATTAAGCATATTTAAAAAGTCTGCATCATTCTCATGATTCCACTGATTGTTGCTGTTTTGACTGAAATCTCCTCTTAAGGCTTTAACAAAACGCCATACATTCCTCCCCTTCTCTACATTTATTTCCTCAATCTTACTGGTGAAATTGGCTTTTTTGGCCTTTTTGATTGCCTTTTTCCACTCCTTCTGTAGTGTCAAAAGGTGTTCAAAGTTGCTTAGACTAGGAAAATTTCTCGCTTTCTTGGTGGCAGCAGTTAACAGTCTGAACATTTTGGCTAAATCTTCATTCCACCACGCTTTAGGAACCCTATCTTTACTAGTAGCATATGTGTCATTACTTATTTCATCTTTGATTTTGCTTTCAAGGTCGCCAATATTTGACTCACATTCAAGAAGTTTAAGGGTATTAAGGTATTTTCATGTTCAAATATGGAGTGGCTATAGTCAAGGATTTCTCTCTCATCTTTTTTGTTCATAATCTGATAAAATTGGGTTTTTAAAATCTGTACTTCCTTGAACGTTTTGTTGTCACTGAACTCTATGGAGATTCTTTGAGTAATTTTTAAAAGTTGAGACATTTGCCTCTGCATTTGCGTAACAATTCCCTTTTGATATGACGGGGATTTTTGAACGTAATTTTGTAAAGGGACCTACCTAATGAATATATGTAGTCAATGTCAATGTGCCTTAAATCCTTAATTTGGATGAAAAGAGTCAAGCCAGTGGTAACCCTGTCATTTTTCAGGTTGGGACATTCAGAGGAGTCAACTAGTACATTGAAATTTGCTGGGTACAGTACTGTTCTAATCACACTTTCATTATTCTCTTTTACACATTTTTCAGTCTCCTGTAACGGGACCTCTATGCCCTTTTCACCTTCATGCCTATTCTCACATTCCATGCTACTGGAATCTTCCGACATTTTGCTACTGGAATTTACCGACATTTTACTGCTGGGATTTTCTGACGTTTTAGCGCCAAAATTCCCGCTAATTTTTACGAGCACCCCGCGCTGGCGAGCTCATAAAAACTTGCAATTTTTTCATTTTTTAAAATTCTCGGTTTCTTGGATGTACCACCACTTTCAGAGTCTTCAGCCTCTGACGACCATGTGGTCGACGTCGCCATTATGGCTGGCTTTTTATTACCTGCCACTAGTGGCAGGTTTTTCTTTTGTAATTTTGGCACAATTGAAACAAGGTCTTTTTCCAAGTGAAAAAGAGGGATGAAAGCACACGATTTATGTTGAAATTATATATAAAATGATCAAGCCAAAAACTCACCTGAATTTGTCAAAGCTGCACCCACATGCTAAAGATTACCTTACGCTATTTATTAACGCGACGCACAGTTATATTATTTAAAGTAGATTAAGTTTGCTTGCATGCAAGCGCACAAAGAATGCTTCCCACACAGAAAGCCCTTTATTGTATTTTTTTTTGCAATTTAACACTTAAGACAAAAAAGAAACGTGGGAGTTACACTGTCACTACAAAAACGCGTCGAACCACCTCGCCCGAATGCCAAAATCCGAATGACATATAACTTAAACTTAATTAAACACCAACACGCATCCAGAGACTGTCCAAGGTCAATTTTGAGATATTGAGATCTAAAATACAATGCATATTTCGTACTTTTGGCTGTGCACATAAACGTAAGCCACAAATCATGCACTCAAGCATCTCTTACCCAAGTGATAAGTGTCCTTGAGTCGCATGGTTTTCTTTCTTTACATCAAGGCGTGGGACAATATGCCTGTGATGCATGCAACATTGGATACACCAAAATATACGTATATACTGCGATTGTACCTACCCAACGAACACTGGAACAACAATTTTCAAACATTTGAGAAAATCGTATTTCTCAATTTGATTTTCAGCATTGTTTATTCCCAACGAACACTGGAACAAAAATTTTCAAACGTTTGAGAAAATCGTATTTCTTAATTTGATTTTCAGTATTGTTTATTATTTGTAACTAAATATTTTCTCAAATTTTTCTCAAACATTGTTTATCAATTTGAGAACGGTTTGAGAAACATTTGAGAAAAAATTTGATAGCATTCCGTTCCGTTTCATCTGTGTCAACATGGCACAGATGTCGAAGTCCATTGGTAGTCTGCTACATCAGTCGCAAAATGGCTCTTCGACCACGTGGTCGCTGTTATTCGCAATTTGTCTAATTTCAAAACAAACTATGCAACTAATTTTTTATATCAACCGTATTTTTCTTTGTTAAACTAACTGAATAAATACGCTATTAAATAAACTGTTAAACTGCATAAATAAAAATTCCTTTCCTATAAAAACTGTGTTTCTCTTACATGTATCATTGGCAACACTATACAAATATTTCAATGAGAGTAACTGGATTTTATTTCGTTCCGCTCTACTCACGTTTGAGAAAAAGTTGAGAATTCAACATTTCTCAATTTGAAAATAAAGGAAAACTTCATATCAAAAAATTGCCTTTTAGTTTGAGAACGCTATCAACGGTTATTTGAGATGCATTTGAGAATCAACGTTTGAGATTTGAGAAAAGGACTGATTCTCAAATGCATCTCAAATTGAAATTTAACAGAAATGTTTATTGGGCACAAAGATGCAACACATGGACACAAGCGTATGGACATACATATATGTATATATATGCGTGTTGCTGTTCATAAGTAGATATGAACAAACATGGTGTTTGGACCTTTCATCTAGAATGATATAGAATCTTCTCAATCTGGGTGGTCTTCAATATCTACGTTCTTGATTGCTTCTCTTTGTGTGAACTATTCCGTGGATTTAGTACATCACATTACTCTTATTACCGTCAAAATCTTTAAGTTTCTAGTTATTATTTATTACTTGCTGTAAATCCTTAAAGCTCTTTGTTATTGTTAGTGTTTGTCTTTCAATACAAAATACAAGCGTAATCCACAAAATTGTTTAGCTTCTACATATCTAATTTGAATAAAAAATAATAAAATATGCTTAGTTAATTTAAATGGCTCTTTTATTTTTCAAATAGGGATATTTCAAAAGTAATTTTTAATATTACGTATGTATATGTATTAAATAAAATACTTCAAATTATTACCCGTTTTGTAGTCAAAAAGGGTAATTCTTTTTAATATTTCTGGCCTTTACCCTTTAAAAAAATCTAAGGGGCGAACGCTTCCCATAGTGTCAAATCTTCCTTCTCGCTCTTATTACTTCACCTGGTATTATTCCACCATCTTGTTCACAATTGTTGTTTGAGATTGAAAATGAAAATGTGTGTGTGTGAGTTTGAGTTTCGAATTTTTAAATTATCCCTCTTAGAACCCGAATTTTCGTAATTCGTAATTCGTAGCTACGCTACGAAAAACGAAAAATCCACATGCTGAAACCCTTGCGGAAACATGTGCAGCATTGCCAGCTATCAGTTGTTTTTCGAAAATAGCTGAATGAAGGAAAACAAAGTGCAAAGCAATTAAAAAAACATTCATTATGTGCTTGTTTATTGTAAAATTGATTAATTTTACATATTTTGAGGAAAATGATGGATTCTGATGCATTTGCAATTATAGCAGCAGAGTAAGAGGGCGCTATGGCAATGGATTCACAAAGGTATGCGGAGCTGTCGGGCATAGTAGCCATGGGCGCATCTATGTCAGCTTCTGGTTGAATTGTTGAACCACAAGCCCAGAACTCCTCCTATGCCTGAAGCTCTGGTTCTCAATCCAGTGAATGCATTAACAGCTTCTTCCAAGCCATTGAAAACATGCATGTTAGGTCCACCACCTGTTGCGCCTGCTTCTGCCTTCGGCCGCACTTAGGGATTATAGCCCTTACTAAGTAGAATTCTCCTTTCTGTGTTGCGGGAAGAGTGGCTTCCGCATGTCAAAGGTATACAACATTTATTGTGCATATCACTTCGGNTGTTAGGTCCACCACCTGTTGCGCCTGCTTCTGCCTTCGGCCGCACTTAGGGATTATAGCCCTTACTAAGTAGAATTCTCCTTTCTGTGTTGCGGGAAGAGTGGCTTCCGCATGTCAAAGGTATACAACATTTATTGTGCATATCACTTCGGCTACGCCGTCCACAGTACTTTGCGCAGAACCCACGTCGAAATTTGCAAAAAAGTGCATAGTGAAAACCGAGTTTATTAATAAGTTAGTGGTAGGAAATTTGAAACATTTATCCTAAATAAAATGTGAATCCTTCGATTACACGTGTTTGTTAAAGTTTTTGGATTCGGGTTACGCGTTTGGACACAACAACCGAAAATCATTTTACAAATAACTAAACCGGACCCAAGTTTATCGATAAGGGGCAATAAGGATTCTTTTTTGCTCGTTTATATAAAGCAGTGGATAAAAATATACGTATATGCGAAAGGCAAATTTATCTGTTTAAATGAACACCACCAATATTTCTTGCAAACACGCATCGATTTATATCTTTTATTTCTCCTCCGACAAAGAATTGTTTTCGTACAAAATTACGCAAAAAAGCTTACTCGTTCGTTTTTAGGCATGCCATTGTTACGAATTTCGAAAGTTCGAAATTACGATTCGGATTGCAGCATACTATTTTTACGATTCGTAGCAAAATCCGAATACGAAAGAGTTGCAGAATAGGGGTGTATATTGTTGGCAAACGTCAGACTGCCTCTCAATGTTTTTACCTTGTTATGTTTTTATCATGGCTATTGCCGTTCACAACTGTCTTCAGTTGACTGTAGCCATTGAAAAAGTCGGAAATTTGATAGAAATTTTGTTAATTTCATAATATTATGTTATTTTAATGATATTAAAAAATTAAAAGTAAAAAAAAAATGGAAATCTGTTACGGATTATGTTTTACCGATAAGCCCGAGGATGCTAGCGCTAGATAACGTAACAGACAACTACGTTTTCAAAGTCAACTATCTTGAAAGTTGTGAATCATAATAAGGACCTAAATTTATTTATCTAATAATAATGCAGCACACAACCCTGAAATCGAAGAAAAAGTCTGAGGATGGGCATTAACTAGCAGGGTTGTGTGCCTTCCTCAAGGGGTAATATAGCTACAACAACAACGATTACTACAACAACAACAACCCAAAAAGTAGTCTGTTCCAATAGCAGTCCGGTTTACAGGATTTAGTCAGAACTTACAGGAAGTCGTTCCTATTGACATAAAACCTGTAAGTGGGAACACATTTGAGAGAGTAACTGAGCAACTGTTCCTAGTCAGAAGTTACAGGATTTAGTCCGGAGTTTTTTTTCCTGTAAGTTCATGAAAAGTGTCAAACGATCAGCTGATTTACATGTGCAAACAAAAACAGAAAGCGGTGAAAGCAAAGAACCTTATATTTGTTAAAAAATGGAAGTAAACAACGAAATATTTGAATATGTATAGATTTTAATAATTATTTAGTGATATTTCAGCCAAATCAGTGTAGTACCAATGACATGTAAACAAACCGTCTGACGTTTTTACAGGAAATAGTGCTTTTTGCGTTCCTATGCACTTCTGCATCTGTTCTCCTTTTACTCTCATTTGAGAGCGTAAAATTGTAGTTTGACAGTTCCACAGGTTTTAGTCCGAAGTTCAAAGGAACAGACTAAAGGTTGGCTACTGTCTATACTGTGGTGATTATCGAAGTTACGACTTTTGAGCTCTATTAGGGGTGTGGGTTTTTCGATTAGGTTATTCATCACCTGATTGATTAATCGAATATTTTTGTATCACAATAAAAGTAATATTTAACCTTTATTAATTTATAATTTATTGTGTTTCTGTGCAAATTTGGTCCTGGAATATCTCTAAAATCACAATTTCTCAAACGCTGAAGAAAGAAAGTCGAATATTACAGTTCACTGATGATATTAACACTAAAATATAGTTAATCGATTATCGATTCACAGCAACAAAGTCATCACCAGATACACAGCAACAACGTCATCACGAGATTCACTTAAATGTTTAATTTTTGCTGTAAAGTTGAAGATGTATTGAAACTAAAATATAATTGTTATTTTCGTAATTTATTTTTGAGCTATAGGCCGTATGTTAAATAAAACATTAAATCCGGTCGACCGGACAAAGCTAATAGTTCCTGAAGATGCCTTCAGACTGAAGGCGAAATATCGACCAAAATAAAACTATAAAGTAAATAAAAAAAACTATAAAGTAAAGAAAAACATTTAGTGTTTTATTTAACATACGGCCTATAGCTCAAAAATAAATTATTAAATTGTTATTTTCGTCAAATATTTACAAAATAATTATGAAACTTTATCCACCCATTAATTTCTGTGGGCTTTACAACTATACATGTGAAAATTAAAACCAAATAACTTCTTCCAAATAACCGATGCCAGATCGGAGATTTATCAGGCGTTTTTTTAGTAGCCTAGTGAGTCTACGGTCGTCTTCAAGCTGGCCAATGGCAGTGCAGACATTTTCCATATCAATAAGCACGCCGCCTTCGCGGGTTTTCCGAACAGATCGAATTACGGTCTACGTTTTCTCAGGTTGGAGCTTACCACATATCGTTTCCAGGTTTGACCTGGTGCTGGCCCTGATTTGGGCTTTCTGCGTTTCTCAACCGTTATCCATTGATTATTTGGTGCGGTTTCTGCCCTTTTTTTTCTTTTCCGGCTCGCCTGTAGGGGAGTCCGATCGAAGTCGAGCCCTCTTTTGTGAGCCAGTGCCAGTTTTTCGCAGCTCGGAAAGGGTAGACCTTTTCCGGCGTTTCTCTCGGTGATTGCTTAGTATATTGAAGCTCTTCTCGATTTGGTCCATACCCGTTTTTATGTCCATGCACGCATCTTTCTGATTCGAGACAGCACTCTGCATCTGCTTCAAGACGAGCCGAATTTGTGCTCATCTTCAATGCGCGCATTTCTGCTGCTCTTTCTGAATGCGCTGCATTCTTCCTCCAGAGCATCTACACCGGTTTTATTGGTTTGTTTTTGTTTATTAATTTCTATTGGTTCACCGCTTCAAGTCGCTATTTCCACACGAGGCACACTCGCTTTAAATGTCCCGAAGTTCCTCTCAAAGGAGCAGGCCTTCGCGAGGGCTGTCACAAGTCAATGTCATCAGCTGTGTGCTACAGAACAATATAAAATGTGCCGAACTGAACGGTGAACCGTACTTCAGCACCGTCTCCGGAAAAAATGTTTTGAGAGCAAATAAAAAGTTGTCCGGTCACGAACTGTGAACGCGCCTTAAATCTCAACTGGACCAGTGCGGCCAACTAAATGGCGACCCGTATTGAACGTACTTGGAAGACCTGCCAGGGTTTTAACGAGACGGAGGCGATTGCAGCATTAGCCCATCAGCCATTTCTGTGATGTATCACCCTCACATACTAAAGTGACGTAATACTGCTCTCGCCAGCCCAACAGGATCTAATTGGTCTCAATCCTGGGATGCTTTTTCCCAGCAAACAGTCTCTAACGTTAGAGAAATTTGGATTTCTACATTAGATAACTAAGGTAATTCTCTAATCGTTCTCGACTCGATGACGAAGTTAGAGAACTACATTAAAATTCGATTCGAGAACGATTAGAAAACAACACAAATTCAAATAATGTAAATAAGCAATATTCGATATAAAGGAATCATAAATTATTTTTAAGTTCAAATAATTCATTATTATTTTATTGCANAGGTAATTCTCTAATCGTTCTCGACTCGATGACGAAGTTAGAGAACTACATTAAAATTCGATTCGAGAACGATTAGAAAACAACACAAATTCAAATAATGTAAATAAGCAATATTCGATATAAAGGAATCATAAATTATTTTTAAGTTCAAATAATTCATTATTATTTTATTGCAAATACATTTAATACAAATTTTACCAACAAAGCGTTTTATTTAATAAAGCAAAACAGTAGTTTAAAATTCACATTCGAATCCCATTAGAGATCAACATTAGAATTCGATTAGAGAAGTAATAATTTCTCGAGTCGAGAACTATGTCCAATTTTTATTGAGATCGCTACGATTCTCGATAGAGTTTTTCGAGCCGTTCTCTAACGTTAGAGATTGGAGAATGTGACTAGTCCTCCAATCATTCTCTAATCGATAACTAACCTCAATGTTTGCTGGGTTGGGAGGCGGCATCATGTTCATTAAGCATGTCTGATGTTTTAAATCAGGCCCTTGTCTCCTGCCGCTCTTGGTCTGGGATTGCTTATTAGTTATTAGCAGCTAACCTACCGGAGTAGGGCCGTTCACGATCCGCCCTGTGTGACCCCGGTAATGTCGTGAGCTTAGCCCTTACCATTACTATTATTACTAAAGAATTGCAATTAGTTTATTAAACTCAGATGGTAGGATCTGCAGTCCGACAGGGCATGTAATTCAAGCGGACTTCATCCGCATTCATAACGCAGGATACCAGTAACGGTTCTCTAAATTCTCCAGTAAGGACGCCATTCTGTGTACCATTAAGGGTGCCATAATATACACCATTAGTCAGTCCATTTTTATACATATGCATGGATTAGTCCAAGACAGGGATGGGCGTTTTTGAATAAATTATTATTCAAATAAAAAATAAAATTTTATTCATAATTTTTCTAATTTTGAATTGCAAATAAATTTTTATTCTTCGTTCAAGCACTTTGGAATGATGAATAAAAATTGCAAATAACAAAAAAAAAATTATTCTTCATTCAAGCACTTTAGAATGATGAATAAATTTTTATTCATCATTCAAGTAATTTCAAATAACGAATAAATTTTTATTCATCATTCAAGTAATTTAGATTGATGAATAAATTTTTTTTCTTCATTCAAGTAATTTCAAATAAAGAATAAATTTTTATTCATCATTCAAGTAATTTCGAATGAACAATAAATTTTCATTAATGATTCAAGTAATACTGAATAAGGGATAATTTTTCATTTATTCATTCTTTCTTGATCACAGTACCACGTAGACGATCATGGTAAATTTTCGTGTCTTATATAACTACATACATATGTAGATTTTGATATCATATTTTCTAATATTTCACACAGAATAAATATTTATATAAGACACGAACATTTACCATGATCGTCTACCTGGTACTGTGATCAAGTAAGAATAGATAAATGAAAAATTATGCGTTATTCAATATAACTTGAATCAAAAATGAAAATTTATTCTTCATTCGAAACTACTTGAATGATGAATAAAAATTTATTCGTTATTTGAAATTACTTGAATGATGAATAAAAATTTATTCATCATTCGAAAGTGCTTGAATGAAGAATAAAATTTATTCGTTATTTGAAATTACTCGAATGATGAATAAAAATTTAATTAATTTAATTTAAAAATAACTTTAATGACGAATAAAAATGTATTCATCATTCCAAAGTGCTTCAATGAAGAATAAAAAATTATTCGGCATTCAAAATTGTTGAAATGATGAATGAAAACTTATTCTTATTTTTTTATTCAATTATTCATTTTCCTGATTACGCTCATGCCTGGTCCAAGAGAACAGTGCCCGAAGCAGTAACAGTCCTGACTGTTCTGTCCCGAAAGGCGTGTTAGGATCCGGACAAATTGACGGTTACCCATTAAACTGAACAGCTACATGTCAAGTTCTTCAGTTATCTTAAAGCCCAATTAGTGGTACTACTTAGGTACTTAGTCAGAAAGCTGGTGCAATGCAGCAGTCAACAAATTATTTAATACAGTTTTTCGACTACTTTTTAAATTACTTTGAGGAATGGAATTGGAAGCAAACATTTTATTTCTATATTACTTTCAACTTAATTGGAAAAACTGATTATACTCCCAATTCCTTTTAAAGAGAATGGACAAAAATTACGTTACGAACACGTAAATAATCCAATTACAATATACAATTCCTTGTAATGGAATAAAAAAAATTAGTTTTGAAATTATTTCTAAGAAATTGAAAAAAGTAATCAATTCTTTTGCTGTGGACTGAAGGAATTGATTACTAATTACAATTCCTTGTAATTTGTAATTGAAAGTAATTTAATTCCTAAAGGAATTATTACGACCAAGCTCTGCTTTTTCCCCAATAAGGTAATTTCGTTTAAATTTTTTTAAGCATGCATGTGCTTATTTTGTAGCCGCTACTGTATGCACACATGATCTTAATGTGACATTTAAGCTTTTGAACGCAAAGCAGCGTTTGTTGTTTACAAACGAAGAAGTCATAGCAATTGGCGTCTTAATAAAAATGCGGTTTCATGTTACTATAGCTTCGCGAACTCAAAATGCAACGTTATCGAGAAAATCGAAAATTAAGAATTGATTTTGGTCACGCTTCTAACCAATCTTTAAATTCATTTTCAGGAAAACCGCAAAGAATGTCTGACTGGGGTGAAGAGGAAGTAAGGTCTGATTATTTTCAAATTAATAAATATTCGTAACGAAATGTTTTTGTTCTTTAAAAGCACGACACAGGCCGCGGCTTCGGCAATGGCTTTGATCACTGCAAAAATGACGAGAACGGAGGAAATGGTGACTACAATGATACCGAGGACGCCGACAATGGAAATCGAGGATTTGGAAATAGACGTGGTCGTGGCAGTGGACGAGGTATTAATAACATTTAAATATTTAGACTTTATGTAATTTTTTAATGGTAATATATTTGAGGTCGCGGTGGACGAGGTGACAGACACGGAGGGGGTGGTTATGGCGGTGGACCTCGGAACAATGATGACAATCAAGACAATGGTAAGTCGCAATGAATATAAATATGTACATACATGCATATTCTTGAGGTTTTTAATTTTTGTTGAAAAATATGCGTCCATAGATGCATGATAAGCTACATAGTTATCATTATTACCCGGAATCTCATGCGCTAAAAACTCGAAAATATGTGCATATAATATGCACGCAAAATTTAAAAATTTGCTTTATAAACGAGCAAAATATTCAATTAAAAATATTTTCCTAATATTTTATTGCCGGTACAAAAATAAATAACATGTATTTTCACAAGAAAATAACGAAAAGAATTTATTGTTAATTAAGCGAAATCACTTGAAAATGCAATACATATTTATGTATAAAATTAGTTTATAATCAAGCAGACAGTAATAGTCTTGTGTAAATAGAAACACTGACAGTTCAATAGTGGTTCAGATGGATTGCTGGTTGGTATAGGTGGATTGTCACCCTGGTGAAAAGCAATTAGCATGTTTGTCATTTATTTAATTCCACAACTCGTGCAACCTACAGCTATTTGGCGGCTTTAATGAATTTCAGTACGTCATACAGAGAGAGACAGCTGCACTGTGAATCATTCTGCAGGAATGTCTGCCGAGTCTCTTATCCTCATCCTTTCGAGGGCTGGACACTCGCATAGGAAGTGTTCGATTGTTTCTTTTGAGCCAGGGTCATCACAACTGCGACAGAGCCTGTTGAAGGGCAATCCGTTCCTTTCGGCATGTACGCCAACGGGCCTGTGCCCTGTGTACTCTGCAATAAGTGTGTGGGTATCTACCTTGATCATTCTAAGAGCTTTGGTTTTAAGTGGACCGTAGGACACCCAGAACTGCCGGGTAATCCTGTACTGTTCCATATTTGCTTGACCTTCCAATGCTAAATTTCGCTAATTTTTGCTTTTATCTCCCTCAGCGCGGCGCCCATGTCTACCGCACCATGAGCCCCACCTTGATAGTTCGTCCACTGCCTCGTTTCCATAAATGTCCCTAAGTACCAGGACCCATATTAGTGTAGTTTCATATTAATCAAAGATATAGCCCAGCTCTCTCGTACAATCATCCACTTTTTTGTCAAAAGATTTCGCACTAAATTTAAACGGTTGTAAATCGAAAAATATGCAAAAACCTCATGCATTTATTATAAAGCAGGGGTGGGCAAGGCCGAGGCCGAAAGGATCCACACGTAAATTCTAAATGCTACAAAGAGCCACAAAAAAAAACAACAAAAACAAAAAATTTATTTTTAAATAAAATTATTAGTAGAAATGAAAAACATTAATTTTATTGATTTCATTTATAGATATTAAAGAAAATTCAAAAGATCCCCTTTGGCCAAATTTTCAAAATCTGCTTGTACGTCAGTTAAAGCCGTGCGTAACAGTTCTGTTAAATGTTGGTTGGTCAATAGGTACGTTCGTTTAAATCTCCAGTAAAAAATTTCCATCAACAAAATACCGGCGAAATGTCATCTGTTCTCTCACAAGAGAAAAATATCCANATTTATTTTTAAATAAAATTATTAGTAGAAATGAAAAACATTAATTTTATTGATTTCATTTATAGATATTAAAGAAAATTCAAAAGATCCCCTTTGGCCAAATTTTCAAAATCTGCTTGTACGTCAGTTAAAGCCGTGCGTAACAGTTCTGTTAAATGTTGGTTGGTCAATAGGTACGTTCGTTTAAATCTCCAGTAAAAAATTTCCATCAACAAAATACCGGCGAAATGTCATCTGTTCTCTCACAAGAGAAAAATATCCAAAATAGTAGGCGAACAGAAAATTTTCAGAAACTTGCAAGTTAGACGAACAGCTGATACAAATTTTGCTTACATTCAAAAGCATAAAGTTGAAAACGTAAGAAAACAAATCCCGAAGTCTTATCCTGACACAGTTCACTGACTAAACGAATAATTACTTACTTCCTACAAGTTTAATCAGTTGCATTTTACTAATTGTAACTTCCAAACCTTCAAATTCAATTTAGGGATTTGCGTAAATACCAACCAACTGTTTTTGATCAGCTGTTTTCTTGTTGGCAAATTGCAGTGGGCAAATTTTTTTTTCCAGCAGAAACGAACAGCTTTCCCTCAAAATGAAATGTCATTTTTTTCTCTCAATTTCCCCTTCTTTGGAAGTATTTGCGTACGCGAACACAAAGAGCTGATGGTTTTTATAACTTTCAATAACTATCAGGTGCGCGAATGCAAATAATTGTGAACGGTATTTTAACTTTACAAAATTTACGCTATGCGCACACTGCAGCCGGCATCGGCCGATATCGCCTATATGCGGGCGATATGAATAAACCAGGGACCGTAAATAACAGTTACTTTTTTTCAATGGTTAAACTTGGCCAGATATTTTAAAGTCGAAAATTAAAGTCCTTTCCTAATAATAAACACAAACCGCTTATCCAAATTAAACAAGTTTGGTGGCACCCTGAAATTGTGCATATGGAAACTGCATACGAAATAATGCATATGAAAAAAACCGAAATAATGCATACGAAAAAAACCGAAATAATGCACATATATGCAGTTTCGGTCTAAACCCGAAATAATGCATATGAAAAAACCGAAATAATGCATATATGCACAGTTTCGGTTGAAAACCGCAATAATGCATATTAGAAAAACCGAAATTATGCTATGCACTGTTTCGTTTGAAAACCGAAATAATGCATATGAAAAAATCCGAAATAATNTGCATTTTACTAATTGTAACTTCCAAACCTTCAAATTCAATTTAGGGATTTGCGTAAATACCAACCAACTGTTTTTGATCAGCTGTTTTCTTGTTGGCAAATTGCAGTGGGCAAATTTTTTTTTCCAGCAGAAACGAACAGCTTTCCCTCAAAATGAAATGTCATTTTTTTCTCTCAATTTCCCCTTCTTTGGAAGTATTTGCGTACGCGAACACAAAGAGCTGATGGTTTTTATAACTTTCAATAACTATCAGGTGCGCGAATGCAAATAATTGTGAACGGTATTTTAACTTTACAAAATTTACGCTATGCGCACACTGCAGCCGGCATCGGCCGATATCGCCTATATGCGGGCGATATGAATAAACCAGGGACCGTAAATAACAGTTACTTTTTTTCAATGGTTAAACTTGGCCAGATATTTTAAAGTCGAAAATTAAAGTCCTTTCCTAATAATAAACACAAACCGCTTATCCAAATTAAACAAGTTTGGTGGCACCCTGAAATTGTGCATATGGAAACTGCATACGAAATAATGCATATGAAAAAAACCGAAATAATGCATACGAAAAAAACCGAAATAATGCACATATATGCAGTTTCGGTCTAAACCCGAAATAATGCATATGAAAAAACCGAAATAATGCATATATGCACAGTTTCGGTTGAAAACCGCAATAATGCATATTAGAAAAACCGAAATTATGCTATGCACTGTTTCGTTTGAAAACCGAAATAATGCATATGAAAAAATCCGAAATAATGCATAAATGCACAGTTTCGGTTGAAAACCAAAATACCGCATCTGAAAAAACCGAAATAATGCATACATGCACACTTTCGTTTGAAAACCGAAATAACGCATATGAGAAAAACGAAGTAATGCATGCATGCAGAGTTTCGGTTCAAAACCGAAATAATGCGTATGACGGAAACCGAATTAATGCATACATGCACAGTTTCGACTCGGAACCGAAATAATGCATATGACAAAAACCGAAATAGTGCATACATGAAAACGAACTTCCTTCTGCATAGGCGGACTTCGGCCGCGCTTAGGGATTATAACCCTTACTTAGTAGAACTCTCCTTTCTGTGTTTCCGGAAAAGAAGGGCGGAAGTATTTTTGCGCAGAACTTCTCTCTGCTTAGGCGGCTTTCGGCCGCGTTTAGGGATTAAA
>NW_016157430.1:182280-188612 GCF_001687245.7 Rhagoletis zephyria | reverse complement strand
GGACCGGAAGTATTTTTGCGCAGAACTGCGTAGGCGGCCTTCGGCTGCGCTTAGGGATTATAACCCTTACTAAGTAGAATTCTCCTTTCTGTGTTGCCGGGAAAAGGGGACCGGAAGTATTTTTGCGCAGAACTGCGTAGGCGGCCTTCGGCTGCGCTTAGGGATTATAACCCTTACTAAGTAGAATTACCCTTTCTGTGTTGCCGGAAAAGAAGGACGGAAGTATTTTTGGGCAGAACTTCTCTCTGCGGAGGCGGCCTTCGGCCGCGCTTAGGGATTATAACCCTTACTAAGTAGAATTCTCCTTTCTGTGTTGCCGGGAAAAGGGGACCGGAAGTATTTTTGCGCAGAACTGCGTAGGCGGCCTTCGGCTGCGCTTAGGGATTATAACCCTTACTAAGTAGAATTACCCTTTCTGTGTTGCCGGAAAAGAAGGACGGAAGTATTTTTGGGCAGAACTTCTCTCTGCGGAGGCGGCCTTCGGCCGCGCTTAGAGATTATAACCCTAACTAAGTAGAATTCTCCTTTCTGTGTTGCCGGAAAAGAAGGGCGGAAGTATTTTTGGGTAGAACTTCTCTCTGCGTAGGCGGCTTTCGGCTGCGCTTAGGGATTAAAACCCTTACTAAGTAGAAGTAAATAATTCATATTAGAAAAAACGAAATTATCCATATGCACACTTTCGTTAGAAAACCGAAATAATGCATATAACAAAAACCGAAATAATGNGGCTACGAGGCCATGTTGCTCCCGAGTTGTTGTGCTCTTCTTAAAGTTATACTTCGTATAGGAGGTTGTGTTTTTTTAAGGCTTCGTTGATGAACTTTATGGTGTTTTCATTACTGCAGTCGAGTGTTTGTTCGAGGTTAGCGTGACTTCCTGAGATGGCGCAATCCTTGAGAACAGTTAGAGTCGTCCAACATTGGGTGCATTCTGGTGATCTGCCGCCGCTAAAATGGTGCCTGGTACTGAAGTTAGTTACACCGACTCTCATTCGTGCTATTTTAATACAGTCGTCCCTAGTGAAGTTTTCGTTATAGTGTGGTCTTTTAAGTTGTGCGTTGTGTGTTTTTAAAAAAGTTCTTGATGTCTGCCACAGAGTATTTTTTATGTTTGCAGCTTCTACTTTGTGGAAATTTTTAATGATTGCGCTTAAACATGGAACTTCCATCATAAGNAAAGTGCTTGATGTCTGCCACACAGTATTTTTTATGTTTGCAGCTTCTACTTTGTGGAAATTTTTAATGATTGCGCTTAAACATGGAACTTCCATTATAAGAGGCATTTTTATAGCTTCCTTGGCTGCTTCGTCCGCTAATTCATTGCCAACTATACCGACGTGTGCTGGGATCCATAGGATCGTTATGCGCGAATTGAGTGTGACTCCGTCTAGAAGGAATCTTCGTGATTCACCGTCGTGTTGTAGTGATTTCACCACGCTAAGGCTATCCGAGCAAATAAGTGCATGTTTCTTTTTGCTCGATGCATGACGAACCGCAAATTTTATAGCTGCTAATTCTGCATTGAAAATGCCGGCGTGAGGTGTTAGAAGAGATTGCCGCACTTTCATATAGGAGTATCCGTTGGCTTGTTGTTCTATGACCGCATAAGGTGCTGTACCATTTAGGAAAGACCCATCCGTAAAGTAGGTGGTCTCAACTGGTATTTTGCTTTTATACTCTAAAAATTTTTTTTTAAAGAAATCAGGACACGTATTGTTTTTATCATGTGAACTAATCGTAGTATCTATCGTTATGTTAGTGCTTGTTGGAATGTTGTTTGTTGGTTTGTTTGGTATTGGAGAGTTAATATTGGTCAGATGTATCAGAATGTGTTGAATGCTTGAAGCGTACGTGTTACTTTTGATGATTCTCTTGTAAGCATTTATATGATACCAGAAAGTGACGTGTAGTGCGTGTGAAGGTGTTGTTATAGATTTAGCTGCTAAATTTAGCGAACTGTTTAGCAGCAAAGACTCAAAATCTTTGTATTGAGCTTCAACGACGAGAGCATCCTTCGGTGTTGGTGTTAGAAGTCCGGATGCCGTTCTGTAACATTTATTTAAGGCTACATCTATTTTTTTAATATTCATTTTTGAGGTCCATCCATAGAGCGTTATGCAGTGCCGCAACACTCCTGTGAGCGAACGACATATTGAGAGTGCAGTACACTCCGAATCGTGGTTCTAGTAAAATCGCAATTTCGCTTCTTGCAGATGTGAAGAGCTTCTATTTTGTCACCAGGTATAACTGCGCCTGTATTTGTTGCCCATTGGTGTATTTTTGCGTCGAGGATATTTAAGCTTCTGCTCACTTCCTCTGCTGTTCCAGAGGCCAGGGCAAAGATATTATCCGCGAAAATACCCATATAATCTATACCGGATTGGTTTACTAACAATTTGGAGAGTGTGTTTGTGTAAATATTAAATAACAGGACCGATAAAGGGGAACTATGAGGTAAATAATTTATATTAGAAAAAACGAAATTAGCCATATGCACACTTTCGTTAGAAAACCGAAATAATGCATATAACAAAAACCGAAATAATGCATGCATGCACAATTTCGGTTCAAAACCGAAATAATGCATATGTGAGAGACGAAGGTATGCATACATGCACAGTTTCGGGTGAAAACCGAAATAATGCATATAACAAAACCCGAAATAATGCATGCATGCACAGTTTCGGTTGAAAACCGAAATAATGCATATGAAAACCCCGAAGTAATGCATACATGCACAGTTTCGGTTGAAAACCGAAATAATGCATATGAGAAACTACCGAAATTATGCATATGCATACTTTCGTTTTAAAAGCGAAATAAGGCATATGAAAAAAAAACGAAGTAATGCACACATGCACAGTTTCGGTTGAAAACCGAAATAATGCATATGGCAAAAACCGAAATAAAGCATACATGCACAGTTTCGGTTAAAACCGAAATAATGTCCAAATGCACAGTTTCCATATGCGCAATTTCGGTGCCCCAAGTTTGGTATCAACTGAAAGAGGACTAAAATAGCTTTAAAACTGAAATATTTAAACGAGGAAAGCCAGCAGAAAGCCAGCTATTGAAAAATATTGAAATAAAAATTGTTTTTAACTACCATAGAACAGACCTTTGGTCAGGTATACGCATTTCTTTTGTATTAAATTATAAAAAAAAAAAATATAAATAGAAGTGGTAGCTTTCGATCGTTATTTCTGTTTATAAGCTATTTAAGTCCTCTTCCATTTGGTACCAAATTCGTTTAATTTGGATAAGCGGTTTGTTTATTATCCGGAAAGACTTTTATTTCGAACTTAAAAAATATCGGGCCAAGTTTTGACTGTATGGAAAAAAATAACTGCTATTTACGGTCCCTGGAATAAATACTTGTGATTATATGNAAAAAATATCGGGCCAAGTTTTGACTGTATGGAAAAAAATAACTGCTATTTACGGTCCCTGGAATAAATACTTGTGATTATATGAGCGGCCTCACACATAAATAAACCGATAACCGAACCGTAATCGGCCGTTGACGTCCGTCGGTGACGATAAATTCAAACATGTTTGTATTTCTCGTCGGATGTCAGGTGAAAAGTACTAAAATGGACTGCGAAAAATTAACTTATTGGGTGCAAAACAAAAAAATTACATATAAAATCACATGTTTAGAGTATGTCTATTCAAATTTATACAAAATATTTCACTGCTTGCAAAATTGAAATGAAAACTAGATTTGTGCGTACAAATATGGTCGGTAAATAATCTGGTTGAGTTTGCGCATCAGTTCGGACGGTCAAATTGTTCGGCCGAAATGGGTCAGCCTATCGGATGTAATGTGCGCCTAGCGTTATACGCGCGCAGCTGTTTTATAAATCTGGTACTTGTTGCCGAAATTCAAGCAATGGCAAAGCTTTGTGTTGCATTTCCAGTACCTTATTTTCTTTTAATTCAAAAAACTCCAACTCTTCTTCGCTTTTTAAAAAGGAGTGTTTCGGATATTGTAAATTCATCCTCAATTATATTACATAAAAAAGGGTTAATGGAGTATGCAAGCGTAAATTTAAATAATTTCAAATCGGCAAATATTTTTTCAAAATCTGCTTTTAAATCATGTTGCAATATTTTTTCTAGCCATGGAAAATAATGAAATATTATTTTTTTGAGATCTTGCATAAAAAGACGTACATACATAGTTTAGTTTCAAAACAAAATATTTTGCGACAAATCAAAAACATTTGTATTCTCTTCTTGTAGAGACAAATTCAAGTTTTGGCAAATGTTCCATCATATCGATAAAGAACATTAGCCAGAAAGTCAATTTCCATTCTCCAATTGTGGGTAATGTTAAAAACACAATGGAAAAGAATGTCCAACAAAGAAAAAGAAATGTGTATTTTAAAAAGTAGAAGGAGCCAAAATGTTCTAAGCAAAGAGAAAGTTAAAAGAGCCGCACTTTGGAAAGCAAAGAGCCGCATTTGGCTCAAAGAACCGCGATTGCAAACCGCTGTTATAAAGTATACTAAAATGTATACATGTATTTTTTGCAAAATATGCAAAACCATGCATTTACTGAAAAATATATGAACTAACGATTGAATACAATTTTAATGAATATTTCATGATTCGTGAGGATAACTAACCATTTACATTTGAAGAAGCCCAATGAAAACATACATCAGATTCCGAGTTCTCATTATCATAAATAAGAAAGAAGGTTTTATATTTTTTTATTTTATAACTTAAGCAACCGCATCGCTAGCAGCGCAGGCTTTCGGCTGATTGGTGAGATGTGATGGGTCAGATACGCGGAAATCTGTAGATTTTGCTAATTTTAACTTCTGTTGCGTCCTTTAACAGTAGGAGGGGATCCAAGTTGTCAAACTGATGATACCTTTGGGAAGCAAGTTCTGGGCACGATACTAGTAGATTATGCACGCTGGCTGTTGCTTGACAGAAGGGGCAGGTGTTGGGTCTAGTGCCTTGTAGTAAGTGCGTGTTAGTAATTATGGTGTCCCCCATTCGGAGACGTGTGTATGCTGTGATATGGTTGGTAGGTACCGATGTAGGGGAAACGGGTTTTGTTCGGCTAGTTAATATCCGAATAATGGTGATTACAGTCCGCCCATTGGTGCATTAACTTCCCAGCAAACACAGTCTCTAACGTAAGAGAAACTTGGATTTCTACATTAGATAACTAGGGTAATTCTCTAATCGTTCTCGAGTCGATGGCGAAATTAGAGAACTACATTAGAATTCGATTCGAGAATGATTAGAGAAACAACGCAAATTCAAATAAATGTAAATAAGAAATATTCCAAATCAATGAATCATACATTATTTTTAACTTCAAATAATTCATTATTATTTTGTTGCAAATACATACATTTAGTACAAATTTTACAAACAACGCATTTTATTTAATAAAGCAAAACAGCAGTTTGAAGAAATTCACATTCGAATCCCATTAGAGATCAACATTAGAATTCGATAATATAATTAATATTTTCTCGAGTCGAGAACTATGTCAAATTTTTGTTGAGATCGCTATGATTCTCGATAGTTTTTTGAGTCGTTCTCTAACGTTTGAGATTGGAGAATGTGGCTAGTTCTCCAATCATTCTCTAATCGATAACTAACCGCAATATTTGCTGGGTTAGCTTACCTCTGTCGATGAATTAAACAGTAAATGTCGCGGGGTAGGATGTGATTGTTGGAGTGATGGAAACATCCCTGGTGACTGTGTCTGCAAGTGTGTTACCCTGGATATCGGAGTGTCCGGGTATCCACATGTGTTTAATATTGCCCTGGTAGGGAATTGCGTGTTTTTTAAAAATGTCGATGATGTAGCTTGATTTGTTGTGGTTTTGGAGGACTTGGAAACAGGACAAGTTATCGGAGCAAATTATGTGCTTACCCCTTGCTTTTGCGAAAGCTTCTATAAATCGGTAAATACCGAAGCTAATTTATTCAAAATTGATTTTTGCAATAATTCTTTAGCAAATAATAGGCTTATAATAAAAGGTTGGAAAATGGGCGGGGTACTTATAACCACATATGTGTATCTCGGTAACCGCTCGATCAATGGGTACCAAACTCGGTATGATTATAGTGGTTGCCAGATAAAAAGGCAAAACGTTGAAAGTTTTGAAATCTCACTAAAATTACTAAATTATTTATTTAACGGTAAATTTCAGAAATGTTTGAAACTTTGGTATTTCGAAATTTAAGGAAGCTAATTTAACCCAAAATTAATACTAACAACAATCCCTTGAAAAGAAGTAATATTATTATGGAATTTTTGGCGTGGTGCCGCCCACATACAGTATTGGACATATCTATAGC
>NW_016157430.1:180331-182180 GCF_001687245.7 Rhagoletis zephyria | reverse complement strand
AGTCGCTTAAAACTTATTAACCTTCCTACACTTGCCAGTCGCAGGGAAATGCTTGGTATAATTTTTATGGTTAAATTACTGACAGGCTCAATTTCAAGTCCGTCTCTTCTGGCTGATGTAAGCTTTAATGTTCCCGTCACGCGTATCAAGACACTTTTGTCCCATATTTCTGAAAGCTTGTAAAACCAATTTTGAATTGCACGACCCACTCCGTGCTTATGCCAGGATTTTAACCAGCACGTTTGATATATCAGATCCGCTTTTCAGCATTAAGAAAGCGATACTCCTCTCTCAATAAGTGAATTATTGACATAAATACATAAAATCAGCTGATGAATTTAGTTCTGCAGCTGAACAGTTTTAGATCTCGACACTTAACAAACTCCTCCTATCGTGACTCGGCACAAAAATTTAAAATATTGGTTCCGTACGTCATGCGGACCTGCGCCCCTCGTGCGGATGGGCGGGAATGGAGGGTAAAAACCTTTGGGATATTAAAAAAAACTTAACACACTTACGATCGCCCTTCGGCCTTTTTTATACAAGAATGTTGAACTTGGCGGGGCATATTCTAACTTAAGTTGTAAATAAAAAATAAAGACATTTATATAAAGTAGCAAGGCTCCCGGGTAGGGTTGCCAACATTTTCTAAGATATTTGTAGTACTTAAAAAAAATTAAAAAAAATATAGTACACTTCAAATATATATGGTATTTTATAAAAAAGTAAAAACGTGTTTGTATAAATCTTTTCGCAATCAATATTTAAATTAATATAACTCAAAAGTTTCTGTTAGTGAGATAGTCGCTTTATTTCACTCAACTCGACATTTCACATTCATATACATAACAACTTTCTGTGAACGCCGAAGTTGCGGGAATAGAAAGCAGAAATGAATAATTTTTAAGTAATTTTGGTTTCTCATTACCGGTGTTTTTAAAAATGTTGGCATTTTTTATCTGTGGCCGCTGTGGTGTAGTGGTAAGCAGTGCGCGCTTCCACTCCGCAACGCCTGGGTTCAAACCCTGGTCAAAGCAACATCGCAAGAATATAGAAAAAAAGGTTTTTTCTTAACAGCGGTCGTCCCTCGGCNAAAAAAATAAATATAGTACACTTCAAATATATATGGTATTTTATAAAAAAGTAAAAACGTGTTTGTATAAATCTTTTCGCAATCAATATTTAAATTAATATAACTCAAAAGTTTCTGTTAGTGAGATAGTCGCTTTATTTCACTCAACTCGACATTTCACATTCATATACATAACAACTTTCTGTGAACGCCGAAGTTGCGGGAATAGAAAGCAGAAATGAATAATTTTTAAGTAATTTTGGTTTCTCATTACCGGTGTTTTTAAAAATGTTGGCATTTTTTATCTGTGGCCGCTGTGGTGTAGTGGTAAGCAGTGCGCGCTTCCACTCCGCAACGCCTGGGTTCAAACCCTGGTCAAAGCAACATCGCAAGAATATAGAAAAAAAGGTTTTTTCTTAACAGCGGTCGTCCCTCGGCAGGCAATGGCAAACCTCCGAGTGTATTTCTGCCATGAAATACAGCTTCTCATAAAAATACAATCGCCGTTCGGAGTCGGCGTAGGTCCCTCCGCTCTGTGTGACAACATCAAGGCGCACGCCACAAATCGGAGGAGAAGCTCGGCCAAACACTAACATATGTGTAAGCGCCAATCTATTATTATTTTTATCTGTGGTTCTATTCATAAACTCACTATGACCATTTATTTCTTTTAATATCGTTATTTCGGTATAAAGCAGGTCATCCATTTTAAAATAAATTTTTTCTTACGAATTACTTTTTTTTTATTTGAATTACTGAAATATATTTATATTTATT
>NW_016157430.1:166419-180306 GCF_001687245.7 Rhagoletis zephyria | reverse complement strand
TTGTAAATAAAAAATAAAGACATTTATATAAAGTAGCAAGGCTCCCGGGTAGGGTTGCCAACATTTTCTAAGATATTTGTAGTACTTAAAAAAAATTAAAAAAAATATAGTACACTTCAAATATATATGGTATTTTATAAAAAAGTAAAAACGTGTTTGTATAAATCTTTTCGCAATCAATATTTAAATTAATATAACTCAAAAGTTTCTGTTAGTGAGATAGTCGCTTTATTTCACTCAACTCGACATTTCACATTCATATACATAACAACTTTCTGTGAACGCCGAAGTTGCGGGAATAGAAAGCAGAAATGAATAATTTTTAAGTAATTTTGGTTTCTCATTACCGGTGTTTTTAAAAATGTTGGCATTTTTTATCTGTGGCCGCTGTGGTGTAGTGGTAAGCAGTGCGCGCTTCCACTCCGCAACGCCTGGGTTCAAACCCTGGTCAAAGCAACATCGCAAGAATATAGAAAAAAAGGTTTTTTCTTAACAGCGGTCGTCCCTCGGCAGGCAATGGCAAACCTCCGAGTGTATTTCTGCCATGAAATACAGCTTCTCATAAAAATACAATCGCCGTTCGGAGTCGGCGTAGGTCCCTCCGCTCTGTGTGACAACATCAAGGCGCACGCCACAAATCGGAGGAGAAGCTCGGCCAAACACTAACATATGTGTAAGCGCCAATCTATTATTATTTTTATCTGTGGTTCTATTCATAAACTCACTATGACCATTTATTTCTTTTAATATCGTTATTTCGGTATAAAGCAGGTCATCCATTTTAAAATAAATTTTTTCTTACGAATTACTTTTTTTTTATTTGAATTACTGAAATATATTTATATTTATAACTGAAGAAATATTCACAACGGTGTCGTAAGTGTCGTAAGTGTCGTATTGTTGTATGTCGTAAACTTCAAACGCCTAAAAGACTAAAGTTATTAGGCATGTTCTGCAAATCGTACGATTTCAAATCGGTGCGATTTACAAAATCTATTTCGAAGGATTTATAGCAAAGGGAAAAATTTGGCACTAAATCGATGGATATAACGTAAATGGTGTGTTTCTGGCAGTTTCCATTTGAAACATTAATACTTTGATTACAAGTATAAAATAATACTTTACACATCGTACCGATTTGACATCGTGCGATTTGCAGAACATGCCTGTATATTATGTATTTTCGCAGTTTATTTAAACTTTTAAAGTTTACGACAAACAACAATACGACACTTACGATACCGTTGTGAATCCTTTAATTGTATTTTTACATACTATATATTCCCAACAGTATATAGTACGCATAAAGAAAAATAGTACTTTACTATATATTATAGTACGGTTGGACATCCTAGTCCCGGGCCTAATGGTTTTTTTTGAAAAAGATCTGATAGATGTAATCTACTTTATATGAAATACTCATCAATACCAAAATGGATTGAAAATATTTAAGTGAGTTTCTATACTACTCAGTTAAAGAGCTTGGGAGATGTTCTCATACCCAAAGTGACATTTCTTAATTACTTTCTCATGTGAAATCTTAAAACTTTTGATACATAAATGGTTTCTTCTAGCGATTAATTATGGCATTATTGAGATCCCTACTTAAAAAAAAAAAATTATTTACTACATGTCTAGCAGATATGCTTTGGAAGAGAGATTCCTAAAGCAGTAAGTCTTCATAAAACACTTCATTTTCACTAAAGGTAGTAAAGAATACTTTTTTTTTGTGCTCGTGATTTTCGCTCCGTGAAATTTGTTACAAACATTCCTAGGCAGGGAAACATGATGAAAACATCGGACTACTTTTGAAGTATGTAGAAGTTTTTTTCAACGGATTATCTTCAGACTCAGATTTCGACCAAGCAAAATGCAGTGCATAGCATCCGGAAAGATCTGAACTGCAAAGCGTACCTTTGAAGGGATCAACTTCCCTTCGATCTTGAAGAAATGCCAATTTAACGTTAAACTTGGAGGTGAATTTTTTGGACATAGTCTATGACCTGGTGGTAAATTTTACCCCTTTGAATTTTATAAGTATTTTTTCTTTTAAACTAAGCTACTAGATTTTTAAGTTAAAATAAATACAAAATTTAATTTTTTCTTTTAAAATCAACAAAGGCTTTTATTATTCACAAGAACGAACATAGTAAACTTATAAAACAAGTGTAAAATAAAAATTAATCTAAAGCTTAAGGGGCATCTTTTCACAGCAAAAAATATATATTTAAAGAAATACAAGAGATCATATTAAAAAAATGTGATTGTAAAAAATACAGGTCAACCTTTCTTGAAAGAAAAAGTTGCATAAACGTTGAGGAGTGGTAATTTTTACACCAGCATCAGCATTTCTCCGCCCACGCTACACCTTCCACAGCAAAAACATAACTGATCAATAACGACAACGAAATGAGAAGATACCGAGAGAATCAAGTTGCTGGAGCGCAACATAGGGTAATTCAAAAAAATTTAAAGAGGGGGTAAATTTTACCACCACCTCCACAGTTAAAGGTTAAAGACGAATTTCTCGAAAAAAGTTAAATAAAAAAAGGAAAATTAAAAGCTACTAGTAAAATTTAAACAAAAATTATTATCGTCCAATTTCTATTCAAACTCACCAGTTTTTCTACGCAAAATTATAACTTCAGAAACCATCTCCATACATATGTGCTCCATCGTAAGCGTCCAGATTTAAGAATAAAAACTAGTTCATTGGCAGGCCATTTTTATGAGCTTTTAAGGCATCTAAATACCGAATATGGTACATTAAAAGAAATACAGAACATTTGGCGTCCCGTATTTAATAAGTAAAGGAACAGAACATTGGACGAAAAAAGAGGACTGTCCCGTATAATACAGGACGGATGGTCACCGTAAATATACTCTTAGGGATAAGATAGCAGAAATAAAATTATAGTTTAAAAAACTAAAACCTCCCTACTATAATTGTCATTCGTACTGTCATCAGGTATGTAACTTGAGAATAGAAATCGCTGCATCTTTTAGGCGCGTCAATATTACATAGTTACATCCCGAGCTAATAAAAGGAAGGTAAAAAGGCAACTTCCATAACATCTTTTTCCTGGTTATAACCTCCCTAACGAACTTTGTCAGTTTAAATCCCTCATAGGGTTCCTCTCCCCCCTAAGCTCCACTTCTAGAGTATTGGGACCCACTCCCAGGAAGGGCTCTGGGCCAACTGGAGTAGTAGCTGCCGCCGCGTTACCCACTACTCCCTTGTGACCAGGCACCCACGCTAACTTCATGTGATTGTTAGACGTTACCTGCTGAGATCTGAGGGCGCGATGTTCTGATTCCGGTAGTTTCGCTTGATATTAAATTCCGCGCATATGTTTCAGCCTGGAAAATAGACATATGTTTTCCCATGGTTTCCGAGTATCTTAACCTCGGTCCAACTACTCCCACACCGGTACGCTCGTCGGTCAATGAGCCATCAGTGTACCAGGTAATAATGTGGGTTATCCGATATGTCTCGGATATGCCTGCCCTGCTCTTATTACTCAGATCAGTCTTAAACCTCTGCAAAGCTGAACCTCGGATGCATGGGATCCCTCGGTATTGCAATTTCAGGAAACTTATTGGTAAGAATATCCAACTTCCCACGACTAAGACACCCTGCTGCCCCGATATTGGTACCAGTCATCTGTAGTAAAGCTCTTTTCGCCTGAGTCTGTATGTGAATATGAAGAGGGGTAAGATCTAAAACAACCTCCTAGGATGCGGTTGGACAGGTTCTCATGGCTCCCGTTATGCATACGCATGCCAGCCTTTGTATCGTGGATAGCACTTTGATTGCTCCAAGCTGTGTGAAGTTCTATTCGCCCAAGCGATGGCTCCATAAGCTATCATGGGTCGTACTATTGTTGCCAACTCTTTCCTGCCATGGACCTACACGTAATAAATGATCTTACAGCTTTCTTCGCAGTTTCGTCCACGTGTGCTTTCCAGAGTAGTTTTTAGTCTAGTATTACTCCTTCCATCTAGCCATATCGCTTTTAGACTATCAAGTTTGCATTTCCTTGAGAATGGTACTATAGTGGTTTTTGCTGGATTTACATTCAGCCCCACTTTAGCGCACCATTTTTTGGTTATGTTCAGCCCTAGCTGGATTATATCACACGGTGTTTTCGAATTTCCCCTGCATATTATTACAATGTCATCGGTGTACCCCTGGCAAGTTAGTCCATAAATCTTGGAGCAGTCCGTCGTCGACTATATTCCATAGTAGCCCCTTGTTCTTCCGGCAACAACCGGAGCATGCAATTAATCCACGAGGGTATTATTTACCCCCCTGCTAATCAAAGCGCTGTTTATTGCAGCATGTGAGGTGTTGACAAACGCGCCCTCGCTGTCCAGAAAAGCGCATATAGCAGTCTCCTTATTTTCTAAGCTATCCTGAAGTGCACTTGTCAGCGCGAATAGGGCGGTTTCAAAAGAGCGGCCCGCCATATATGCATGCTGGCGCGAATTCAGCGGATAGTTCAATAAGACCGTAGTCCTTACATAGTTATCTACTACCTTTTCCAAAGCTTTTAGTACAAATGAGGTCAGGCAGATCGGCCTGAAGGGTTTTGGATGAAGTGGGTCCTTCTTTCCAACCTTCGGGATGAAAACAAGCTTCGCTCTTCTCCACGCATCTGGTATATAACCCAATGCTATGCTGCTTCTAACTATTTTTAATAGCGGTCCAATCACGCATTCTAAGCCCTGCTGTAGAATGACAGGGAATATTCCATCCGCTCCCGGTGACTTCAGTGGTATAAAGGTGTTCACCGCCCACCTGAGCCGGGGCTCGGAGCATATTTCCTTAGCCACTAACCAGTTTCCTCTGCTTATTTTACTACAATGCTCAGTCCGATCTGTTTCGGAATAAGATGTAGATCCTGGGAAGTGAGTATCTATGAGAAGTTTGATCTTCTCTTCCTCACTCCCAGTGAAACTCCCATCACTCTTCCGTTTTTGCCATTACCTTACAAAGTCTTGTAGCCTCCGTAGTATCTTCTATGCTTTCAAAAAAGTTCCTAAAGCTTAAACGCTTAGATTCCCTTATTTCTTTGTTGTAAAGAGTTAAGGTGTTTCTGTATTCTGACCAGGCATTGGCAAAGGGTGCTGTTTTTGTGACTTTAAGCCTACTCACGTTAAACACGGAGGATGAACGAACACCACCGCAAAGCGGGCTGTCTTGCAAATACAGCCACCACAAGTGAACGATGCTTATAACAGCTCATACTGATATTGACTTCGGCAAATCTGTACTCCGAATGATCGTGCACGAAACCAGCAACCGCCGTATTTGATCGACTGCCAAAAGCACGATACTGCTTTGGACGGTTGCCGAAAGCATGACAGCTTATGTGAAAGACTGGCAAAGGCAAGATGCCGCAGTTAGCTAACTTGATTTGTTGCAGAAGTCGAACCGCCGCCTTTGGTTTGTTGCTGAAGGCGCGTTTGACGTGTTGCCGAAGTGATGATACTGTAGTTCAAAAATATTCAAAGACACTTGCTTGTTTGAAATGAAGCATTGATATGTACATACATACATACTTACATACGTACGTATGCACATTCCTCACAACTAGCCAGCAGTGAGCAAAGTAGTTGAATGGTAGACACGCTATAAATACATACATACATGCATACGAGACGATAAATCACCCTTTACCTTCGTCGTCATTTCAGCAACAAGTCAAATGGCTTTCAGCAACAAGTAAGATGATTTTCAGCAACAAGTCAAATGGCTTTCAGCAACAAGTCAGATGATTTTCAGCAACAAGTCAAACGACTTCTGCAACAAATGATGACTCTCATGTTTTCGGAGCCGTTCAACTGCCACGTTTGCTGGTTTCGTGCACGATCATTCAGAGTACAGATTTGCCGAAGTCAATATCAGTATGAGCAGTTATAAGCATCGTTCACTTGTGGTGGCTGTATTTGCAAGACAGCACGCAATGCGCTCGTGTTCAGTCATCCTCTAATTTCGTTTAGGTATCGATACTACTAAGCCAACGCCGCTGCTCAGTCATACAAAGCAGCGGTATTGAATGAGTATGAACAGTTGACAATCAACCATTGCCAATCCCTGATTATGACCACTCCCCGCTTCGTTTTGCTCGATTGAACAATTTCCGGACTTCTGAGTTTACTTAAGTAGTGGTACAGGGTACATCCCTGGAGTAACGTACTTTACTTATAGGACAACTGTCTTCATATGCGTCAATGAGTAATAATTCATTAAAGCGCTCTGTAGCAAATTCTAGTTCTGTTTCACTCCTGATCTTCTGACCCCGCCCAAGTTGGGCTACGTGCAACCTCAGGTTGTCTTTGAACTTCTCCCAGTCTGTCTTCCTGGGATTCCTTAAAACTATATGTATAGAAGGGGTTGCTTCAATGTCAAACCTCATTATTCTATGATCTGACATGGAGGGTTCATTGGATACTCTCCACTCTTTCACCAACGCTTTCGTTTGAGTATTTCCTATGGTTATATCAATGACCTCTTCCCTCGCGCGGGTCACAAAAGTTGGTATATTCCCAACATTAAAGAACTCTAATTTATTTCTAAGGATAAATTCAAGAAGGTACTCGTCCCTTTGGTTGGTGTCACTGCTCCCCCATGCCTCGCTATGGGCATTTGCATCACACCCGAGTATCAGGGGTAGCTTCCTAGTTTCGCAGTACTTGACCAGTTTAGTGACAAGCTCTGTAGGGGCGTGCGTGTCATCTCCTGGGAAGTAGCCCGATGCAACTACGATGTCCTGGATGGTCCCGTTGATGTTGACTGGGACTTGCACCGCTACTAGATCCCTCGACAGGAAATCTAAAAGACATATATGTTTCAAGCTATTACTTATTAACAAGCACGCCCTAGGATTCGTACACCTAGTATCCCAAATTACCTGCCTGTTATCTCCTGCCAAGCCTCTTATTTGGCCCCTGACGACCCAGGGTTCTTGTCCCAGCACTATTCCCAGTGTAGACCTGAGGGTTGCCCTAGCGATAACCGCAGACGCGGCCCTCGCATGATGTAGGTTTATTTGTGCAACCTGTGCTGGTCATCGTCGCAGCTAATGGCGCTTTTCATCTTCGTCGGTTTTCAGGGTTCCGTCAAACTCTTGACAAAGTAGCTCTCTCCGAGTCGTCATCGGCACAAATAGTCAGTAGCCCGAGGTCAAAATCGTCAATACCCTCCATCTAATGAGGTAGAATACTGAATTCCTCTAATATCGCGCTTCTGGCTGCTTCCACGGCTACCATCTCAGCCACCTCCTTCGCTATTTCAGGAACACCTGGTGGAGTATCTGGCTTGACTGTCTTCGCCTTCGGTTCCCTGCCCTTGTGCATATGCACGGGAACACTACCAAACCTGTATCGTAGAATGCAGTTTTTTTTTTTGATAGCTTCCAATGACCGGTCGTCTATCCCGATCGTTAGCAGTTTGCCCGTCTTCTCATCGTTGCTCCTATAAACCTTCCATAGGTCGGTATGCATTCCCTCATTTTGAGCTATAATCTGCGAATCTGCTTTGATCACGACGAGGTTGCCTGACTGAGGATCGCGTTGAGAGGTTTTCCACTTGCACCTCTTCTGAAGATCCTTGAGGTATTCTTCTTTCTAGCGATGACTAAACTGGTGGGAGAAAGTCAAAGCACTTCACGACGAGGTCGCCTGGCTGAGGATCGCGTTGTCGGCTTTTCCTTTTGTACCTCTTCTGAAGATCATTGAGGTAGTCTTCTTTCCAGCGGCGACTAAATTGGTGGTGAAGTGCTTTGACTTTCTTCCACCGGTGTAGTCGTCGCTGGAAAGAAAACTACCTCAAGGATCTCCAGAAGAGGTACAAAAGGAAAAGCCGACAACGCGATCCTCAGCCAGGCGACCTCGTCGTGAACTGATTTTTAACTAATTTGGAACGATGATGGGAGGCGGCCCACAGTGGTTCGAATAGCAGATCTAGCTAAACGAAAGCCAATTTTTGTTTGTTTTTAAAATACTTAATGGTACTTGGAATACATTCCTGACAATACATTCAAATAGAAATTGCATTTATTAAAGCATTAACATATGAAAACAAACAAAAAAAGGTAAGTCAACGCCGCCTATTTGAGAACTCTATTTTAAAAGCTGAAATTTAACTTAAAAGATTGCTAATTGCACTCACAAATGTTTGCATAATTGCAAATTGACTTTATAAACAAAAAATTACACTTATTCCGCTATAGATTCAGAGGTCATAACGCAATTTATGTCCACATTGGTATAAGCAAATTTATTCTGAAAAATCGTCGTTTTGATTAATTAAAAAAATAAATTAAAGAGTAGGAAAAGTAAAGGCCGCCGAAGGCCGTTATAAAACCACTTGCATATTATTCTTTACACCTTCGCAAATGCAGAGGGTAAGTTCGATAACCAAGTCTAACCAATTGGCTTAGATATTTACATTTTAGTGACGGTATGTCAACTCTCAAAATTCAAAATTAAATATTAACAGGAATGTATCTGAATATAAATATAAGATCAGTGGCGGATCCACGGGGAAGAAGGGGGAAAGGGGGGTAGGGGTTGTGTGTTAAAACAGAAAAATACTTGAAGTACTAAAAACTTTGGTTATGTAAGAGTTAACAAAAATTAGTAACACGCGAATTTTCTGCTTTCTGAAATTAAAAAATTATACAACAGGCATGCAAATCTTAAAGCGCTGTTATAAAGTTTTTTCTGAAATATATTTTTGTTTCTTGCTGTGATCTTAAATTTTAGTCGTGGTAAATAAAATCTTAAGAAGTGAGTTGTTTGACATTTGGAGAAATGTTGTTGAAACTTCTAACTAAAACACAACAAGGTGTCCGTGATTATGTGATTAGTAAATTGATGAAAATGCTCATTCCGAAGTAAATAAAGTAAATGACTTTAGATTCGTAATCAGCAACCCAGAAAACCCCCAGATACCCAGTTACATAGAAATCTACCGATTTTTTTTTATTTTCGTCCGCCATATGGGATCCGCCATTTTGAATTTTGGGTAAATGACTTAGATATGTTATCAGCGACCCAGAAAACCCCCGGATACCCAGTATCATAGAAATCTACCGATTTTTTTTTTTAAATTTCGTATGTCATATTGGATCCGCCATTTTGAATTTTTGATAAGTGACTTCAGATTCGTAATCAGCGACCCAAAAATCCCCTAGGTAAGAAGTGGTGTAAAGATCCANGTAGTTTCGTCCAGCTAGATTTGCGATCCGAACCACTGTGCGGCCGTACGCGCTCGGTAATCATTTCGAAGTAAACTCGACACCGCTACGGCTGAAGGATGGCGCACGGCCGCTGTATTAAGTTTAGGCGGCGGCTTAAGCACTCCACTCAAGATTGTATCCGCACATAGGTAGATGTGGTAAACTGTTGCTTGAAAGATGATCGGATATTTCCCCCATAGGAACCGAGATCCTGGCCCTGGGTCCGACGATTCCAGCACCCATTCCTTCTGATGTCTTCGGGCCATCTGTGTACCAGTTCAGAGTGCAACCCCGCGGTAGTCCCTCGAAGGCGGAAACACTCCAGGCTGCTTTACTGCAAAGCTCTATTTTGAATATGTTCTCAAAGACTATGGTCTTGCCTGTAATCTCTAAGCAACAGAGTTCATTTGGCTGCCTGCTCTGTGATTATATGATGACTAAGGAGTATGTCCAGCGCCGTCGTCGGACATATGCGCATCTCTCCTGTTATGCATACATACCTTGTTTACGCCGACACATAAAGCGCTTTGGCCCAGTTCGCTGTGATTCAAAACGGACGCACAAACTGAATTTCAAACAGCATTGAAATTAAACAGTGTAAATTTGTTTTCAAATCGGTTTTGATTTCTCACATCAGTTAGAAAAGAAAACAAGTATAAACGCATCATTAATTTCACGTGAAGTGAAATTAGGCTGGTTTTTTTTATACAGTCGGTTTTAAATTTGAATTATTGTTATAATAAATTCGAATTATTGGTTGCTTCCATTTCGGTCAACCGCGCAAATCAATTATTAAAGAAATGTATAAAAATAGCAGATTTTGTGGGGTTTTATTAATGCGGTTTTTACGTAGGTATAAACCCGGGATGGGCGTTTTTGAATGAATTACACAGGTTTCCAAAAAAAAAAAAGCTTATGCATATTAAACCAAACCTATATATCCCTATGTTATTCGACACGCTGAATGCGAATCCGAAGTCCGTTAGTCTCCACCACGTCAGGTTCGTGGTTAGTTGAAGGTCAAGTAGGGAAAAATTCATTGAATAAACTTAAAAATTCCTATACATAAGGTTTTACATTCGCTGAACCCGAATCCGAGGTCCGTTAACCTCCGTAATGTCAAATAGGTAATGAAGGTCAAATAGGACATAAAATTTCTTCAATACAAATAAAAAAAAAAAAAAAAATTGTTTTTGTTGTCACTGAAACCGAGTATGGAGGTCCCTTGATTCCTCAAGGTCATCTGGAGGTCATGCCAAGGTCATCCCAAGGTCAAATTCCGATGAATTTTGTTGAATTTTCAGGTTTATTCAATGAATATTTCCCTACTTGGTCTTCAAATGACCACGAACCTGACTTGATGGATGCTAACGGACCTCGGATTCGCATTCAGCATGTCGAATAACATAGGGATATATAGGTTTGGTTTAATATGCATACACTTTTTTTTTTGTAAACCTGTGTTATTATTCAAATAAAAAATAAAATTTTATTCATAATTTTTCTAATTTTGAAGGACGAATAAATTTTTATTCTTCATTCAAGCACTTTCGAACGATGAATAAATGTTTATTCATCATTCAAGTAATTTCAAATAACGAATACATTTTTATTATTCATTCAATCATTTTCGAATGATGAATAAAATTTTATTCATCATTCAAATAATTTCAAATAACGAATAAATTTGTATTCTTCATTCAATCACTTTCGAATGATCAATAAATTTTTATTCATCATTCAAATTAGGAATAAATTTTTATTCTTCATTCAAGCACTTTCGAATGATGAATAAAATAACGAATAAATTTTTATTCTTCATTCAATCATTTTCGAATGATGAATAAATTTTTATTTATACATTTTTATTCATCATTCAAATGATTTCAAATAACGAATAAATTTTTATTCATCATTCAACTAATTTGGAATGACGAATAAATTTTTATTCTTCATTCAAGTAATTTCAAATAACGAATAAATTTTTGTTCATCATTCAAGTAATTTCGAATGAAGAATAAATTTTCATTCATCATTCAAGCAATACTGAATAACGCATAATTTTTCATTTATTGTATGTATATAAGAATGAACATAAGTATGTATGTACTTATTTAATTATCTATATATGTACATATACATATAATACGTGAAGGGACTTTTTGTCAAGGTTACCAGATCTGCACCGTTCATTCGATTTTAAAAAATTAGGTGTCAAATGAAGGGGCTCGGGCTATAGAAGTGCTATAAGGTTTTACTTTTTCGAAAAGAGTTGCCACCTTTTAAAAAATGGAATTCCAAATATTAAAAAAATAAATAAATTAATTAGCACAATATATGGGTATCAATCTAAATAGTTTTGAAAAGGTTTAATTTTTTTATTACATACAAGGGGGTTGCCACCTGTTTAAAAAAATCAAATTCAATTTCACTTATGGAAATTAGGTAAAATATTCATCACAGAATGGTTGTCGGGCGAGAGAGGTTTAAGGAGGTTTTAGGTTGGAAATATTTTAATGAGGGGTTTCACCTAATTTAAAAATGGAAAGCAATTAAATTATGCAGAAGTTACATAGTGAGTAGAGAGCTTTACTTTGAGCAGCCAGACTATTTTTGTGGTTTTCAAAAAGCGTTGCCACCTGTTTTAAATGTTAAATTCAAATTAATCGCGCTATCAGTCGAAATAATTTTCAAAAGGGTTTATTTCCAATTTTCACGCAGGAGGGTTGCCACCTGTTCAAAACATCAGGTTTAAAGTGAATTAAAGCAATTGGGCAATGAAATTATATATGGGTGTCAGACGGTAGAGGTCTAAGAAAGTTTCAGTTTAAAAATATTTTCCAGAGTGTTGCCACGTAATTGAAGTGGAATTTAATTCAACTATACACAAGGTGTATGAAATAATAGTATATGGGTGCTAAACTAAAGAGCGTTAAGAAATCTTTATAATATTTTTCAGCGTTTGAAGAAGACTGCCACCTGGTTGTAAATATTCAAATTAATCTTATATATAAAAATAAGTGCACGTTTTTGGTGTGACCTCATAACTTGAGAACGGCTTCATCGAATCCAACCAAATTTACAAACCATATTCGGGCCATCATGCAGATATTTGATGTGGAGTTTGCCCAAATTTGAAAAAGGGGGCGTGGCGCCTCTATTTTATATATAAAAATTATTGAGTTAGCTTATAACTTGAGAACGGCTTCATCGAATCCAACCAAATTTACAAACCATATTCGGGCCATCATGCAGATATTTGATGTGGAGTTTGCCCAAATTTGAAAAAGGGGGCGTGGCATATGTATCTCTTATGTATAAAAATAAGTACACGTTTTTGGTGTGAGCTTATAACTAGAGAACGGCTTCACCGAATTCAATCAAATTTATGCGGAATATTCAGGCTATCATGCAGATGGTTTATGTGAAGGTTGCCCGAATTCGTAAAAGGGGGTGTGGCACCTCCCATACTAACTAAAATTTGTATGTTGTACTAGCGGTACCCCGGTGTGCTTCTCTACACCAAATATTGAAAAATGAATGAAAAATCCTGGAATTTTTCTATATGAAGATTTATCATTTGTTTTATTTCAAAATTTTGGATTCTTTATTTTAAATCTTAATCCAACAAATTTGGGTATACAACATTTTTTGTTTTTCCATCTTGGGTATGAATAAATAAACAATTTGGAATGCCAACTCTTGAACAGGCCACGTATAGCTGCCCGTGCGAAAAGCACGGCTCCTCCAAATTCAATCCGCATACTTGAAGAGTTTGTCCTTGCGCCTTGTTGACGGACATGGCAAATGCTAGACGCACTGGGCATTGCAAACGCTTGAATTCAAACGTCATGCCCGTTGTTATCAGTGGAATACGCGGTATGAGCACAATTTCACCTTTCCCTTTGCCAGTCAGTATTGTTGCTTCAACTAAATTCGCCATAAATTTTTTTACTGCCAGTCTTGTGGCATTACACAGTTTTGAAGCATTTAAATTCCGTAGTAAAATAATTGATGAGCCGACCTTTAAATTCAAACAATGTGGTGGCATACCAGGCGGTTCCAATGAATTCAAAAATTCAACTGGATAATTCACTGCGTCATCTTGATTCATTGCGCTATCAACAGATTTATATGTTGTCACTCCACCTGGCAATTTTTCTAAAATTTGATAATTGATTGAATTGACATGCACATTATTTGGTGCCAGTATTGCGCGTTCTCTCAACCAATCGTGATCCAGGTAATTTTGAGCAATATTTGGAAACACGCGTTCAATCAATTTTTCTTTTAATTGGAGAATTGTACAAAAATTCTTCGGCAATGTAATCAAGCCGTTTGTATTATCGATTCGAACTTTGCCATTTCCGATCTCTAACAATTGCTTCGAGAACCGATCTTCAGATTGATTATTGTGCAACTGAACACGCATGTTTATGTGTAATGTCAATTTTTGCACATATCGCCACAGAGGTGAAGACTTCAAGCATGCATTGATCTCATCTGCCGGTGTTGATCGTGGAATCACGGGCAATATTTGTCGAAAGTCACCTGACAATAATACCAAAGCACCACCAAAAATTCTACGATTTCCACGTAAATTCTGCATTGTGTTGATTCTCCAAAGTCCAAAATAGAA
>NW_016157430.1:143617-162091 GCF_001687245.7 Rhagoletis zephyria | reverse complement strand
TGTATCGTGCTTGACCCAGGGCTCTTGAATTAGGCTAATGTCTATATCCTCCTCACTGAGAAGGACAACTAGATTATCTGTAGCACATTTGGAGTGCTGCAGATTTATTTGGCCTACTTTAAGTTTCCGGTTCTGGGTCATCTGTCAGCTTCACACCCATGAGAAGCTCACCTGCTCCATCAACCCCGGGATCTTCTTCTACCGGGCTAACCTCTCCGAGGAATACCCGCACTCTAGCCTTACGGATACCGAAGCAGAGCCGATAGTCAGCCTTCTCTAAGGCGTCTAGTGACTCTGCACAAATAGCTAGTAGAATGGGCTTATTTGTAGGCCTTCTTGGCTCTTCAACTTTTATAAGTTCCCATTCCTCGATCGCCGGTATGTCTTTGTTATGTAGCTTAAGACACCGCAGCAACTTTTCGCCTGGTTCATCCATCGGAGGCAGCCAAATGCGCGCACGTGGTCTCCTTGGAATGTCCTTAGCTGGGATCAGCTTGAGCTTCAAGCCGACAAAAGTGTCGCTGATCTTAGCGACGCATCCAGCAAGGAAATCCAGGGAGAACTGGTTCGCGCACTTGACTACCCGGTATCCCCGTAGGGATTCCGACGAGTCGAACTCTGGGTGAGGACCTTCGGGGTTGTCGAGTACGTGGTTCATTACGAGGCTCGACAGCCTCACATCAATCTCCACCCATTTTTGCTGCACTGCTAGCGGTGTCTTGCTATTTTCATCTATTATCGCCGCCTGTAGATGATCTCTGGCGACGTCACTAAAATAGCGATGCTTCGCGGGTGCTGCGGACTCCGCATCACCACCTTGCTTAGCCTTCTTTGCGATGGCCCCTTGGCCGCCTTCGTTATGAGAGCGGTTCCGCTTCTTCGCTTCGGTGGCCTCGATTGTGGCTGCACGATCTGCCTGTAACTTTTCGTACTCTTCCACTATTTGCCTGTATTTTGCCTTGTCTTCCTCGTCACGCTCATGTACCGTACCGGCCGCTGCATTTTTGTCAATTTTATTTAACATATACAGCGCCTTCTGGTACATCTGTCTCATGACCACGCCCGAGGGTTTTCTTTTCTTAGAGGCGGGGTTGCTGCCTGCAACGGCCGCCGATTTGCTGGTTGTTGGCTGCTCGTCCGGAGTACTACGGCAGGCACTACCGGTGCTATTTTTGACTATTTGCAGAGTGGTGATACTTTGTCTGGCATCTTCCACCCTGCTGGTTTCTGGCGCTTGTACAACTGGGGTACTATGGCTGGCGCCACCAGGAGTACTTGCAGCCATCTTACCTGACCTTGGGGATTTGAGGAGCTGCTCCTCCTCTGACAGCGTTACGTCGTCCCCTTCTTCGCTGGTACGCTGTTCCTGTTGCTGTTGTTGGTTTGTTTGTTGTTGTTGTTTGTTTGTTTTTGTTTGTTTTTGTTCCATATGTGGTCCCACGAGTAGTCCGGAAAGGGTTAGTCACTCGTCCGCAGAGCCGGTATGCATAGAGAAGGCACTTCTTACAACCGACCTTGCCCGGGCATCGGAGGGGACCGTACGCGACCAGCCATTTTTTACTACCCGCTGGCCATTCATCCATCGGCACGGTTGCCTACACACCTTGGCTTGGGTAGTGTTGGTACGGTAATCCTGCCATTTCCACCTTCAGCAATAAAAACAACACTCCAGCTTGGATTGTTAAGGAATATTGCCGAAGGCTTCAATACCAGGCTTCCCTCTTAGTTCATGGAGGCATGATACAATTCACACTGTGAGTTATACCATGACACCATTTAAGCCCCCTCGCCACGGCAAGACGACCAACGCTGAGGAGGAATCCACCTATACACCACCACCTACACCACCTATTCGATAATACGATGAAATGACAGATATGTTGTGTTGTGGTGACTTTCATTCCATTGGCTCTACAAAATCCCTATTGAAAAACTTGCAGACATGTTTATATTTGACTTAATTTATCCGAAGAAACAATAAACACAGCACATTATAGGAACAATTTTCCACTACGTTTTCAAACTTTTCGTACGAAATGATGCAACAAATTTGTGCAAAATTATTGAAATAAATTCAATTGATTATTATATTGATTTTTTTGAGCTCAAGGCCGGGTTGAAATAAAACAATCTGTTTTTGTTGTTTTTAAATCGTATATGTTTAAAAAAAATCAAGTACTAATTGAGAACTATATTGCAGCCATGTTTATCCTTGACTTAATTTATCCGAAGAAAAAATAAACACAGCACATCATAGCAACTATTTTTCACTATGTTTTCGATTTTTCATGTATCTGTAACCATATACGTGGTTCATGTGACAGACATAAACTGTCATATATCATGAACCGCTGGACCGAATTCGGGCACACTTCACATAACCCATCTGCGTGATAGTCCGAATATACCGTTTAAATTTGGTAGAATTCGTGCACTTATTTTTTTATTTAAGATGGGGAGTATGGAATTATTTCATATGTCTATACCAATTTCCAGTAACCTACCACAAATATTTCAAGAGATATACCAGATGAAAATTTTTGTTAGTATGGGTGGTGCCACGGGGAAACTTAACACAAACCATCTGCATAATAGCCCGACTATGCCGTATAAATTTGGTTGAAATCTTGCACCTTTTTTTTATATATAAGATGGGAGGTACTACACCCTCTTTTCCATTACCGCCCATTTTTCTCCATGAGTATGGAATTAGTTGTTATACCTCTATACCAATTTCCAGTACTCTACCACAAATATTTCAAGAGATATCTTATGTGAAGATGGGTTATGTGAAGTGTGCCCGAATTCGGTCCAGCGGTTCATGATATATGACAGTTATGTCTGTCACATGAACCACGTATATGGTACAACAGCAGATATATGAAAAATCGAAAACATAGTGAAAAATTGTTGCTATGATGTGCTGTGTTTATTTTTTCTTCGGATAAATTAAGTCAAGTATAAACATGGCTGCAATATAGTTCTCAATTAGTACTTGATTTTTTTTAAACATATACGATTTAAAAACAACAAAAACAGATTGTTTTATTTCAACCCGGCCTTGAGCTCAAAAAAATCAATATAATAATCAATTGAATTTATTTCAATAATNAGTTATAGTCTAGAAATTATTTAACAATTTTCTTACAGACTATTTACAAATTAACAAAGAACAATATACTAATGACTAGTTAAATTAATCCATTCAATACCAACTTAAACTTATCTTTCGGCAAAGAGAAATCAATGGCTATAGTATTTGGGAACATATTATACTCCTTCAGGGCCCTAGCTAAAGGAGAATTAGATGCGTAAATTGTTCTAACTGGATCTAATACAAACGTGCCATGGTTCCGCAGGTTTCTATAGGGGATACTAAAATGAATAAGTTCGAGTAAATATGGCGAGTCAATCGCTCCACGTATAATGTCAATGAGAGAATAGTTCTTCTACTGTTTAAAGACTTCAAGTTAATTAAGAGACATCTCGAATTATAAGAAGGAAACGGATCAAGAAAATGCAGAGAGCGGAGTGCAAAACGAACAAAAACTTTTTGAACACGCTCGAGCCGATTTATATGACAATCAGAGTAAGGTCTCCAGACGAATACGGCATATTCTAACTTGGAACGCACCAGAGACGTGAACAGCAACTTTAAGGTGTAAGGATCTGTGAATTCTGTACTGAAACGGCGAATGAAGGCAAGCGTGGAATATGACTTAGCGATAACATAGTTAAAATGACTATGAAAATGAAATTTTGAGTCAAAAATCACCCCAAGATCGGATATTTCATTCACAGTGCTTAAAGTTGAATCACCAATATAATATTGAGTATGAATAGGAGATCGGGATTTTGTTAATGATATATGGAAGCATTTTTGTGGATTTAGATGCAAGTGATTGTAACTACACCAAGCTATTACGTTATCAAGATCCGATTGCAGCTTGAGGGAATCAGATACATTCGAGATTGTTGAAAATATTTTTAAATCATCAACATAGAGCAGAGAATTATAAAAAACTTGTGACGGAATACTTGAACACGTTTTCTTTGACTTGACACAGCTCCAAAAAGCTTTAGGGTTCAGTTTTATGACATGTTCAAATCTGGCAATATAATTTCTATGTAGGGTCTTACTCAGAGATTTAAATTTATTCGCATAGCACAGATAATTTTCCTTGTGTTGCGGCAAATTAGAACACTTATATTTTCTAAAAAATCGGCTCTTTAAGTTCTTAATTTTCTTCAATTCCTTAGTAAACCATGGAATCTTATGGCAGTTCTTTTTCTTTAGCGGGATATAACTCCTGCAGATTTCATTAATTTTATTTCTGAAAGAAATGAAACAATCGGCAACGTCGGCCCCTACAAAAACGGTGTCCCAGTCTACCCTAAAAATTTCATTACTAACTGCATCAAAGCTACAGTTCCTAAAACTATAATTCGAAGAATAGGTATCTGATTTAAGATTTTTGAATTCGTAAAACTCCAGTTGGAGGACCACAATATTATCAATATGCGATTTGTACAAAGTGTCGGAGGTACTTGGAGGAATATATGATTCACATAATATGAGTGTCGAAGTACCAGTCACGGACACAGATAGTTGATCCAAAAGCGAATCTCCATCATACAACAAAAGAATCGACGAACGATATTTTCTATGAACAGCAACTAATAGACCTCCCCCTCTGGAGAGTCCAGTTTTAAGCGAATCTCTATCTTTACGATAGACGTTGTAGAGATTTGAATCGAAAAATTCGTTGTAAAAATCAGCAGTTAGCCAGGTCTCAACGAGGACAAAAACGTCATAGTCCAAATGTGAACTTAATTCATACAGGGACTTAGATTTAGTCCTAAGCCCAGAAACGTTTTGGTAGTAAACTCTAAGAGGCGTAGAACAAACTTCAATATCCTTAAATGCTGTTAAGGGTCTTGTTGAGTTACACCGTCTTTTGGAAAAAAACGGAACGGTCGAACCTTTACATTGACTGGCCAGATATTCGCATTAATAACCTTATCGTAATATGAGTCCGAAACTCCTAATTTAAAATTTATTTTCTTAAGATCAACCATATTAGCATCCTTTTTCACAAGCTTAAAGCAGGAAAGAATTTTCTTATCAATATCCGCATGTTTCGAAACATAAGCCAGGATGTCATCCACAGATACAGTGGGCTTAAATGAGGATACATGCAACCACTTCATAGGCGATACAACGCTTAGCTCATTATTTCTATTGGAGCCGATAAATAACGGTTTTTTAAGGTTTTCCGGTTGCTTCTTTTAACAGTTATCGACTCAGAGGGTTGATTCCCTTCAGCCAGTTCATTTGTCGCAGTCAAATCAACAGTCTGGCCACCTTGGGCAGGCAATGTATATGTCAATACAGAATTTTGCGCAGCCACCCCAGCAAAAGTCTTGGTTAATGGAGTCACTGTGTGTGTGAGAGCAGTGGTAACAGGTACAGTGCATTTATCGAATGACGAGGCAGCAGGCAGAGGCGGCGCAGTCTCTGAATTAGTACACACACCATTTGTGTTAGCAGTTGAAATCGACCTCAGCAGCAGCAGCAGCAGCAGCACGGAAAGTGGAAGCCGAATCGGCGATATTAGCATTCGCACCATCGCCAGCTTGGATAGACTGCGAAGAGCGCAAGAGAGGCTGATTAGCTGTATCCGTCATTGTTTTGCTTTTGTTTACTTCGCAAGTTCAAACCTTGACTCGTTGATGGAACCCACAAACAACGTTACGTATGTCTTTTATTTCAGCAGTTAACAAAGAAAATTTCAGCATCTTTAGCATGAAGATTAGATTGCATTGACCGAACATCGGCATGTAGAGCATCAGATTTATTTAATAATTGCTTATTATCTTCACGCATAGCACATAAGAGGGAGAGCAAACGGGCATTCTCTGCCAACACTAGTACATGCTTATTGTCATGCTCAGTAGAGTTTGCATTCGTTTTTTGTTTCAGTGCAGTAGAGCTCGCAGCACCATTAGAGGGAGCAGTCACATCCACAGTCGGAGTAGGGGAAGATGAGCAAATAGATCGACGACGTTCGGCAGTACATGATTTACAAAAGAAAAGTTTATCGGTAGAGAGCAAAAAGTCGAGATCGCTTTGTTTTATACCAACACAATTTAAATGGAAAAGCTCTTTGCATTTAGCACATTGCACCTTCGGTTGAGCACGGTCAACTTTTTGCGATTTAAAAACAACAAAAACAGATTGTTTTATTTCAACCCGGCCTTGAGCTCAAAAAAAATCAATATAATAACACTATGCGACAGTCAAAATCGGGATGGGATGAAACCAACGGGAAAGTTATATCGGTAAAAAAAGTTATACGTGGCCCGGCGTTTCGCTGGTCACTCTAGGAATCGAGATATATCATTTGAAGTTAGTAACTATCATATAGGGGAAATTGTCACCTTTGGTGGTCTTTTTTTTGACATAACTCGAGAACCACTAGTCCGATTTTGCTCAAACAAATTTAAAAAAATTAAAAATTACAATTCCTTTAATCTGTTCATATAACGTTTTTCTATATAATCAACAGTTTTGCCGGTAAAATAAATGTATGAAGAAAAAAAATATTTTTTGCCTAAAATATTAATTTTTTTAATTTTTTAAATTCATAAAAAATCCAAAACGGAAAAAAAGGCAAGTCGTATTATTTCACGCAAAGTCACATAACCTTTAAGCAAAATGAGACATAGATCATGAAAATGGATGGACGCGTTTCGCTTTTATTCACAATTAAGTGAAGGTATCTCATTGACTTTGCGTGAAAATAATACGACTTGCCTTTTTTTCCGTTTTGGATTTTTTATGAATTTAAAAAATTAAAAAAATTAATATTTTAGGCAACAAATATTTTTTTTCTTCATACATTTATTTTTACCGGCAAAACTGTTGATTATATAGAAAAACGGTATATGAACAGATTAAAGGAACTGTAATTTTTAATTTTTTTAAATTTGTTTGAGCAAAATCGGACTAGTGGTTCTCGAGTTATGTCAAAAAAAAGACCACCAAAGGTGACAATTTCCCCTATATGATAGTTACTAACTTCAAATAGATATATCTCGATTCCTAGATGTGACCCAGCGAAACGCCGGGCCACGTATAACTTCTTTTTTACCGATATAACTTTCCCCGGTAGTTTGAACCCTTCCCGATCACTGACCCCTACCATTTGTCTCACAGTGTAATCAATTGAATTTATTTCAATAATTTTGCACAAATTTGTTGCATCATTGCGTACGAAAAGTTTGAAAACGTAGTGGAAAATTGTTCCTATAATGTTCTGTGTTTATTGTTTCTTCGGATAAATTAAGTCAAATATAAACATGTCTGCAAGTTTTTCAATAGGGATTTTGTATAGCCAATGGAATGAAAGTCACCACAACACAATATATCTGTCATTTCATCGTATTATCGAATAGGTGGTGTACATTGATATTCGCTCTTTCTATTTTGGACTTTGGGGAATCAACACAGTGCAGAATTTACGTGGAAATCAACAGATTTTTGGTGGTGTTTTGGTATTATTGTCAGGTGACTTTCGACAAATATTGCCCGTGATTCCACGATCAACACCGGCAGATGAGATCAATGCATGCTTGAATTCTTCCCCTCTGTGGCGATATGTGCAAAAATTGACATTACACATAGACATGCGTGTTCAGTTGCACAATAATCAATCTGAAGATCGGTTCTTGAAGCAATTGTTAGAGATCGGAAATGGCAAAGTTCGAATCGATAATACAAATGGCTTGATTACATTGCCGAAGAATTTTTGTACAATTCTCCAATTAAAAGAAAAATTGATTGAATGCGTGTTTCAAAATATTGCTCAAAATTACCTGGATCATGATTGGTTGAGAGAACGCGCAATACTGGCACCAAAAAGTGTGCATGTCAATTCAATCAATTATCAAATTCTAGAAAAATTGCCAGGTGAAGTGACAACATATAAATCTGTTGATAGCGCAATGAATCAAGATGACGCAGTGAATTATCTAGTTGAATTTTTGAATTCATTGGAACCGCCTGGTATGCCACCACATTGTTTGAATTTAAAGGTCGGCTCATCAATTATTTTACTACGGAATTTAAATGCTCAAAAACTGTGTAATGCCACAAGACTGGCAGCAAAAAAAATGATGGCGAATTTAGTTGAAGCAACAATACTGACTGGCAAAGGGAAAGGTGAAATTGTGCTCATACCGCGTATTCCACTGATAACAACAGACATGACGTTTGAATTCAAGCGTTTGCAATTCCCAGTGCGTCTAGCATTTGCCATGTCCGTCAACAAGGCGCAAGGACAAACTCTTCAAGTATGCGGATTGAATTTGGAGGAGCCGTGCTTTTCGCACGGGCAGCTATACGTGGCCTGTTCAAGAGTTGGCATCCCAAATTGTTTATTTATTCATACCCAAGATGGAAAAACAAAAAATGTTGTATATCCAAATGTGTTGGATTAAGATTTAAAATAAAGAATCAAAAATTTTGAAATAAAACAAATGATATCTTCATGCAGAAAAATTCCAGGATTTTTCATTCATTTTTCAATATTTGGTATAGAGAAGCACACCGGGGTACCGCTAGTTACTTATATATTAAATGCATTTTGATTTGTGATTTTTCAGCTAAATAATATTCTTTTAGGCAACGCAAATACTTCGGGATTTTTGGGACTAATTCCGTATTGTTGGGACTATTTCGGGTTTTGCGAAACTTCCTCGAGATTTTCTTGCTGGGGTTCTCGAGATTTTTGGACTATTACGGGATTTCTGAGAATTCTTCGGGATTTTGTAGACTATATCGGGTTTTTCGAGACAACTTCGGTATTCTCGGAGTTATCGGGCGCATATCGCGATTTACGGGACTACTTCGGGATTTTTGGGACCATTTCGAATTTTTTGTTACTATTTCGGGTTTTTCGAGTCTGTTTCGGGATCTTAGGGATTTTTAGGACCAATTCGGAATTTTTTGGACTATTTCGGGGTTTTCGAAACTACTTCGAGATTTTCAGGATTTTTGGGACTATTTCGGGATCTTCGGGACTACTCCGGGATTTTTGGGACTATTTCGGGGTTTTCGACACTACTTCGAGAGTTTCGGGACTATTACAGGATTTTCAGGACTATTCCGGGATACTTGGAGATTTTTCGAGATTTTCGGCTTTAAATCGGGATCTGCGGGATTTTTGGGACCAATTCGGAACTCGGAATTCGGATAATTGTTGAATATAATTGTTATAAGGCCATAAAATAACAAAAACAAATAACTTAAGGACGAGCACACCTAAAAGTTAAACATTCTAATAATAGAAATACATATTAGCAAAAACCAACAATACCAACAACCACATGATCAAGTGAATTGCAGCGGAATAGCTGCGCTTGATTGTGTTGGCATAACAAAAATGAAAATAGTGGAAAAAAGCAAACGATAATTTACAAGGCGTACTTAGCACGGTGCATAGGCAACTGGCTGAGTCAGTGTGATCGTCGGTTCGAATCCTACTGAAAGAAGTCTGATGAGGAAATGTGGTGATTTCCGAAATAGCTATCACTTCTCCCTTTTTTTCAAATTATTGTTGCTTTTCCACAATAAGTTTTCATTAAAAAACGGCCTCAAGTTCAATAAAAATTGTTGAATATAATTGCTATAAGGCCATAAAATAATAAAAACAAATAACATAAGGACGAGCACACCTAAAAGTTAAACATTCTAATAATAGAAATATTAACAAAAACCAACAAAATCAAAAACCACATGATCAAGTTAATTGCAGCGGAATAGCTGCGCTTGATTGTAGTTGGCTTAACAAGTGAAATAGTGGAAATAAGCAACAAGAATTAACAAGCGCACTTAGCACAGTGCGTAGGCAACTGACTGAGTCAGTGGGATCGTTGGTTCGAATCCTACTGAAAGAAGTCTGATGAGGAAATGTGGTGATTTCCGAAATAGCTATCACTTCTACCATTTTTCAAATATTGTTGCTTTTCCACAATAAGTTTTCATTAAAAAACGGCCTCAAGTTCAATAAAAATTGTTGAATAAAGATATTTTAATTTTTATGAAAAAAATATGTTTAGCAAGGAAAAAATTAAAAAGATAACAAATCTTAATTTTTTTTATATGTATTAAAGTCGACATTTTTTGGTAGCAACGAAAACACCATTAGTAAAATTTTGTCGTATGCTACATTTGTGAAGAATTTTATTCCAGCCACTTTGTATGACATACGACAAAATGTGATATAAATTTGTCCTAAGTTAGCGATACGTTTTATTCAAACATGAATAACGTAATTTGAAAAATTTTGATTATTTTAGTATGACTACATTAATAGATACCTCAATTTTTACTAAATGAACGACAACATTTTAGTAAATATCTCGGAAACTAAAGTAGATATCCAAAAACTGATAACACCAATCGAAGGATCTTATTTCAAAATATGTATATGAACTGCATCTATTTATAACTACAAATCGTCAAAATGGTGCTTACGACAATCTTTTATTCAAGCGACGATATCGCACACCTAGATCTAAAGTGTGCTAACTCAAAATTCAGATCGAAAAATACAATTGCTTGTGGATCGGACAGATTCATAACAATTAATACAAAATCAATTATAACAGTTTTTTATTTAGTGTATATAATCATGAAGCCGCTGTGGTGTAGTGGTAGGCAGTGCGCGCTTCCACTCCGCAACGCCTGGGTTCAATCCCTGGTCAAAGCAACATCGCAAAAAATATAGAAAAAAGGTTTTTTCTTAACAGCGGTTGTCCCTCGGGAGGCAATGGCAAACCTCCGAGTGTATTTCTGCCATGAAAAACAGCTTCTCATAAAAATACAATCGCCGTTCGGAGTCCGCGTAAACTGTAGGTCCCTCCGCTTTGTGTGACAACATCAAGGCGCACAGCACAAATCGGAGGAGAAGCTCGGCCAAACACTAACATATGTGTAAGCGCCAATCTATTATTAATCATGAAGATAAAAATATTTGCATTCATTGGAGGTAAGTCCTATTTTTTTTTTAGTTGATCGCACTTTAGATCTAGGTGAGCGATATGTATGTACATTAGACCGGTTTTTTAGATATACAGATTGCCCGGCGGAAAAAAAATATATTTTGGCCTAAAAATAAGCTGCATTTGAAAACTTAGAAAACCATATGCATTCAGGGAATAAAGTGTTTAAGAAAACAGTTGAAAATCGTGAATGTTATGGTCATTTGCTATGTAAAATAGCTCACAGAATCTGGTCAAAAATAAAAAAGGAATAGCTTTTAAGAATTTGCGAAATTATCGTTTTTTTTTTTAAATTAAGAAAACAGCATTTTCAATTTTTTCCAAAATATCGGGTTCTAATTCTCACATTGCGAAAAGCTCTCCACCAGATTAAAGGTCTTCGAAATCCCTATGAACTTGCTATACAATGTTTTGCAATCAAGAGTTGCAAGTTTAAGAGTTATCTGCAAATTTATGGGTGAAATCGGACACAATTTAGGTCGCATCGTTATTCTACTCTGAATTACACCTAAAAGCTGCAAACTTTTTGTTCTTATTTTTATGCTGTATTAAAGCTTATTTAATTTCGACGTATATAGATCCAAATCTTTTGCATATAGTTATAGCAAATTTAGCAACGTATCATTTCCATTGGCATGATTCTGCACATCGCAATTTAGAGAAACGGCTGACAATAGTTTGGTTTCATTAAGCAGGAATTTGTAATATTTTGTAACAATTGTTACGAATTATCATGCCTTGGCTGGCAAAAAAGGTGATAAAATAAGATAAATTGAGATAGCAAAATAACAGTTGATTTTTAACTTTCTGCAGGATAAATTTCTACTTGTAAATATTTTCCACCAAATTAAAAACTATTTTACTAAAGTTACATATAACTTCAAGCTTTTTCCATGGTTTGCGTTTTTGTCCTTTTCTATCCTCTCATATGAGAGAAATTCTCAGAATTGCTTGTAAGTTACTGTATAATTATTTTAATAGATAAAAATTAAGCTAATTTTAGGACGGGTTTTTTGTTTGACTATTTTTAGTGTACCTGACAACCATGAAGAAGACAAATTTAGTAAAATTAGATCAATTTGGTACGAAAAACAAAAAAAAAAAATTCTAACAGATTTTTTGATGCAGTTTACTTCTGATTGACACGTAGATCATGGATCCAAGGCAGAGGCGAACGCAGGTAGGGGTTTTGGTGGTTCAAATTATGTGGGGTTAATATTATGTGCTCGACAAAAGGTGTGCAAAGATTTTCAAAATGCTACAGCTCAGAGGCATTTTATGGTAGTTGATCAACAATTTCTACAATTTAGCTCAATAATCCATGCAAATTCCACAATACCTCAACTTCAAAGCCCAGTATCTCAAGAAATATCGATGTTAGCGATTTGGAGTTCCGTAACGTTTTTGTAGGAAATTGAATGTCCTACAACTTAGTAATTAACATTTTTTCTGTTGCTCTTGTTATTTACGAGATAGGGACAAAAAAGAAACGAGAATTTCATGAAAAATTGGACAGTGGACACTTTTGTACAGCATTCAATTCTGAAGAATCCCCATCATTGATTATACCATAAAATGCCTCTGACCTATAGAATTTTGAAAAAAAGCAATCAAAGTTTACGTGTAATTTAAATGGTAAATCTTTGCACGCCTTGCTAGAGCACTTAGTATTAATATTTTCAGGGATTTTTTTTTTTGTTTAGGTATTTCCCAAAAATTTCGAGGTGGGAGTAAAAGAAAATAGTCGCTAAAAAAACATCCTAATTTACATAGTACAGTGGTGATTTAAGGATATGCGCAGGCGCGACGTTACAAAAAACAAGTGGATTTTGACGTGGGTTACTAAATTTGCAAAACGCTGCGAATTGGGCAAGACTATTTGTATAAAATTTTTTGTAGTAATATTCCAAGTTTTTAAATGTACAAATCTTTTCTGCTTTTCGTTTAATCAGTTGAACTCTGTGACGTGACGTTACCTGACGTTACGTTACTAAAATTTCCATTGAAAAGGTATTTTTTTTAACGAAGAAAATATGCATTTTATGTCGAATAAACTTTTTATTTTGACATTAGCACCCCTAGCGGTTCCATTTTTTGCAAGTCTATATCCTACTAGGTTTCAACTCAACATGCTAAATTTGAAACAGATCGTAGTATACATATATGCGGCTTTTGCAAATATCTCGACCCTGGCACCACGTAGCTAGATAATTTTTCGCAAAAAGGTTTCTGCTTAAATTACTGGTATATATTATAAAAAGAGGCCAAGTTAAGGCACTAGGCCCATTCTAACTGCCCAAGATAGGTATGTAAATAAGGGAAAGTTTCCCAATAATACCAGAGTAATTATATGTAAAAAACAAAATTTTAACCGCATTTTAGCATGTCAAGAAAATAAAAAAATTGAGAACATCAGAGTTTTTATAAAAAACCGACCTGCGCGACCTCTAAGAAACATTTTTTTTTTTCAAAATAGAAAAAACATTTCTTTTTTTTTAACAATTAACAATAATTTGAGGTAGCTCTTATGAATTTCCAAAAAAAAATTTTTTTTAACCACTCTACAGTGACGGGCAAAACTGTAACATGGTGTAACACTTTTTACTTTAGCCACCGGTATCTTTCCAAGTTCTAACGACTTTCATACTTTTGTTGTATAATCTTGGTGGTACATCCCTACTCCCTCTCTCATAATGATTTGAAGTCAATACAACAACAATATAAAATCCAGCAGACAAAAATGTAAATTAAGCCAGATGTTACAGATGTCATATATTTTTAAGAACTTTTTAACAATTTTCACGAAAAAAAAGAACTAGTAACACAATGTTCAGTACTCGTTTGCTTGTTTCAGTTCCTGGATGCGATTTGGCATACCTTATTTGTATCTTAGTAAAAATTATGGAGGTATATCATTAGTTTGCTTTCACAGCTCATGTACTCGATTTTACGGACTTTGATACTTATTAAGCTGTGCTTTTAGCTGATTTCGCAAATTCTCGATGAGATTTATGTCCGCGGATTGTGGAGGTCATTTCAAATTAGCCAATTTTTGGTTTTGTATCCAGGCTTTGCGAACATGTGCAGTGCGTTTTGGTTGATTTTTCAGCAGAAACTCATTTTTTCGACTACATCTAGCAAATTTTGTTGAAATATGAACAGATACTGTTCCTTACGCATAATACGTACTAACGGGCAGACAAAATTTTTTAAATACAACCCCAAACTATTATTGACCGACCACTGTGATTCACAGTTTGCCTTACATGATGCGCATGGGCTTAATTTGGGTCTTTGATCCAATACCATGCCCGGCCATCTGAATGAAAGCGATTAATTTAGTCTTGTCAGACCAAATAACCTTAAATTGAAACTTAAAAATATGCTGCCACACTCGCACATGTATTATGATCAGATTTGATTTTTTCTTCTTTATGATGCCTTTGCGCTCACTTTGGCAATTCTTCGCCTCGCTGTCTATTGATTTGCATTAAATTTTAATACCTTAAGCGCCTCTGTAATAGTGGCTGCATCGCTACTTGCTGCTAAGTTCACAAGATATCGTACCGTAATATTTTTTGACAGAGTTCCTTTGTCCTTGGGAACACTTTAGGCTATATTTTTTCTCAGTCTTAACATTTTCAAGTAGCAAATTCCAAAATTTTTTGCCACTTTTCGTGCGGTTCCGCCTTGCCGCAGTAAATCTATTATTTACATTTATGGTTCCTGATTAACTATATTATTTACTGGTGATCACTTCTTCAATCAATTACAATACAGAAAAAAGTCATCTGACTTCCAACTAAGTAAGATATAACTGTCAAATGCAAAACTGAGAGTGAGTGCAAAACTGTAACATCTGCCTTAATTTACATTTTTGTCTGCTGGTTTTTTTATTGTTGTTGTATTGACTTCAAATCGTTATGAGAGAGGGAGTAGGGATGTACCAACAAGAATATACAACAAAAGGATGAAAGTCGTTAGAACTTGGAAATTTAGCGGTGGCTGAAATAAAAAGTGTTACACCGTGTTACAGTTTTGCTCGTCACTGTACATATATATGTACAAATGTCTTAACTTAAACGAGCTCTTCAGCAACCTATACTTGCTTCTACAAAGGAACAAAAATTAAATTATATACATACATACGTACATATCGAGCCCGAACCTTTAAAATAACGTAAGCGCCATTTTTTTTCAAAATTTTCTTTTTGATGCAGAAATACATCTAAATGCCCTAGGGATATTTCCGCATCAAAAATAATTTGGCGGTTAGGGCTCGATATGTACATATACAGCTTGAAGCGAGTTGATAGTGCGTACACTTGGTGATCAGCCATATAAGTAATACTTCTATTTTGCTAGTACAATATGATCGCAATGAGTTTTCCATTCGAAATCAAAAAAAAAACAGCCTATGAAAATTTGTGTGATTGTAGAAGTATACGTGTATATTTATACATAGAATGAAGTGCCATATCATAACAGGGCCGGGTCAGGGGATTCAACAAACAAACACAAATTTGACGGTCTCATGTTTCCTTCACTCTGAAATGTATATCGAGCCCTAGCCACGAAAATGAAGTAAGACAACTTTTTTAAAAATTTAATTTTGATGCATAAATGCCTCTTAGAGCACCTGCATCAAAAAGTAAATTAAAAATATATATACATATATATACCTAAATTATTTTAGCGGTCAGGGCTCGGTATGACGAATTTCTCCGATGCTCCTCGTTATTTGGAAATCTGAAAAATTGAAAGGTAGAAGATTTTTCCGAATAAAAACAAAACTTATTTACACATAAAGCGGTGTGGTATTTTATATGTTGGCCGAATCCAATAAAGCACGTTATTCGATTCCCTTCGATGCTGATTGACGCCAATTGGAAATGCCAACTGATGCCAAGTCCTTCTCTAACTGGTATTTTTATCCTCTGCCACCACCAACGGCCGCAGCGCTTCTCATAGATTTACAAAATTTTTTTTTTGTTAATATTTCTTAAGAGTTGTTTTTAAATAAAAATTTGTGAAACCGCTCCTGAATTTTGAAAAGTAAAATTGTCATTCTGAGTACATTCTCTTATCGGATCTCTCTTTCTTTTTTCAATGTTTCGGCACTCTGATGTTGGGGAATGTACTCTGAATGTACTAGCAATATAGAAGTATTACATATATGTGATCAGCTAATTAAGTCAGCAACATTTTGATCAATTTTGGCTATTTTGCTTTTGTTTATTTAATGTTTATTATTTTTCCATGAAAGTCGACCTTATTATATAACAAACACCATATAAGTCCACATTTCAAACTTTGTGCAAAAATTGCAGGTTAATGCAATGTGGGTAATTAAATTCTCTACAAATTTGCATTGAACCATTTTTTACGAAAAATGCAAAATAAGGTTGCAAATCCCAAAAAAAAAAACCCCAAAAAAACTTACATCCAAGACGGCGGAATGTTGCCAAATGAAATTTAGGTGCGCAAGGTTCATAGAATAGAAGGTTACGACATGGTTATGTGAACATTTTTTTTTCGATTTAATCAGTTCCATTAAATATGCGTTTTGGTGGTCCAATATATCTTTATTTAAAGTTTTTTAATAATTTCGATTGCTGACATATGGGTGTTTCCAGGGAAAAGTCGACCGCGAAAGAAATAAATAAAATTCAATTATCTAATTTATGTATGAGCCAACTTAACTTGGCCTCTTTTTATAATATATACCAGTAATTTAAGCAGAAACCTTTTTGCGAAAAATTATCTAGCTACGTGGTGCCAGGGTCGAGATATTTGCAAAAGCCGCATATATGTATACTACGATCTGTTTCAAATTTAGCATGTTGAGTTGAAACCTAGTAGGATATAGACTTGCAAAAAATGGAACCGCTAGGGGTGCTAATGTCAAAATAAAAAGTTTATTCGACATAAAATGCATATTTTCTTCGTTAAAAAAAATACCTTTTCAATGGAAATTTTAGTAACGTAACGTCAGGTAACGTCACGTCACAGAGTTCAACTGATTAAACGAAAAGCAGAAAAGATTTGTACATTTAAAAACTTGGAATATTACTACAAAAAATTTTATACAAATAGTCTTGCCCAATTCCCAGCGTTTTGCAATTTAGTAACCCACGTCAAAATCCACTTGTTTTTTGTAACGTCGCGCCTGCGCATATGCTTAAATCACCACTGTACTATGTAAATTATGATGTTTTTTTAGCGACTATTTTCTTTTACTCCCACCTCGAAATTTTTGGGAAATACCTAAACAAAAAAAAAATCCCTGAAAATATTAATACTAAGTGCTCTAGCAAGGCGTGCAAAGATTTACCATTTAAATTACACGTAAACTTTGATTGCTTTTTTTCAAAATTCTATAGGTCAGAGGCATTTTATGGTATAATCAATGATGGGGATTCTTCAGAATTGAATGCTGTACAAAAGTGTCCACTGTCCAATTTTTCATGAAATTCTCGTTTCTTTTTTGTCCCTATCTCGTAAATAACAAGAGCAACAGAAAAAATGTTAATTACTAAGTTGTAGGACATTCAATTTCCTACAAAAACGTTACGGAACTCCAAATCGCTAACATCGATATTTCTTGAGATACTGGGCTTTGAAGTTGAGGTATTGTGGAATTTGCATGGATTATTGAGCTAAATTGTAGAAATTGTTGATCAACTACCATAAAATGCCTCTGAGCTGTAGCATTTTGAAAATCTTTGAACACCTTTTGTCAAGCACATAATATTAACCCCACATAATTTGAACCACCAAAACCCCTACCAGCGTTCGCCTCTGCCTTGGATCCATGATCTACGTGTCAAACAGAAGTAAACTGCATCAAAAAATCTGTTACAATTTTTTTTTTTTTGTTTTCGTACCAAATTTATCTAATTTTACTAAATTTGTCTTCTTGGCGTCTTAAAATAATTATACAGTAACTTACAAGCAATTCTGAGAATTTCTCTCATATGAGAGGATAGAAAAGGACAAAAACGCAAACCATGGAAAAAGCTTGAAGTTATATGTAACTTTAGTAAAATAGTTTTTAATTTGGTGGAAAATATTTACAAGTAGAAATTTATCCTGCAGAAAGCTAAAAATCAACTGTTATTTTGCTATCTCAATTTATCTTATTTTATCAACTTTTTTGCCAGCCAAGGCATGATAATTCGTAACAATTGTTACAAAATATTACAAATTATTGCTTAATGAAACAAAACTATTGTCAGCCGTTTCTCTAAATTGCGATGTGCAGAATCATGCCAATGGAAATGATACGTTGCTAAATTTGCTATAACTATATGCAAAAGATTTGGATCTATATACGTTGAAATTAAATAAGCTTTAATACAGCATAAAAATAAGAACAAAAAGTTTGCAGCTTTTAGGTGTAATTCA